>NC_063188.1:53765732-53934772 GCF_023159225.1 Perognathus longimembris pacificus | reverse complement strand
CTTACTGGTTGGATTCATATAAAGGATATGGGAAGCAAAAATGTTGAGTTTTGTTTTATGACAGAAGCTTTCAAATATCCCATCTGCCCTTATCTGATCATCATTTCAATGGAGTACTTCAATAGAGTAATTGCTTTCATTCTTTATTCTTCATTCCCTATATATTAAGGTAACATTTATAGTTCATACCCATTCTTGGTACCATTACAAGTACAAGGAAGACCCAATTTCTTCTTTGGAACTGACTGGGAACACCTGGAACAACTGGAGTGATTATGAAGCCACATACACACGATTGCACAATGCAGAATGCAAATATAAGAGCTATAAGTATTTGAAGTATTTATTTTGTCAGGTCTTTGGGTTTAGCGTGACTGGGGAATAAATGCTTTTAGAGGCAATTGTGTGTCTGTGAAAAATAAGCACATTTGGATTATAAGGGTAAATCTGATTTATTACATTTACATAATCTACATCTCCCTAGGAAGTGCCACTGCAGGGGAATTTAATATGTGAAATAAATGAGGCAGTGTTTCTTAACTAAGGAAAATTAATTTGTTTATTCCACAAAAAGTGACTGAGCATATTCTACGTAACCAGCTCTTATTACTGATACAAATATGAGAGTAAACAACAGTCATTTATAGGAATTCTCTTGAAGAAAAAAAAGTGAAGATAATTTTTTTAATATCTGAAATTCCAGTAACATCAATCCAGAGTGAATTCCACTATGTAATGAAACATTATTCATTATCATTTGAAACATATAGCATAAATGCTTTCAGAACAAAGTTTCTCCTTAGAGATTTTTGTGTCTTTTATAGAAGATACTCACATATGTAGGCAGAGTAGTAGTATCTGTCCTTTTCTAGTCAGGTAATAAAATCCTAAACCGTACTTAGGTGACTTGTTTGTTCGTATAGGAGCAGGCTTAGTGGCTTACCAGATGATAGTGGGAAACTAACCCCTTTCAGTCATGTGAGCTTCAGAGTCGAAACCTTTCAGTGGTTGGGTATTTTTTCTGGTCATATTTTATGAACTGATCATTCTTTTCTTCAAAATCCAGCATAGCTTTGTGCTTCTGTGGCCATTAGCATATGTAGATAGGTAGTATCTGTTCCACTGCAGACATTGAGGAAATTGCTATTTGAATGAATAATTGGAGAGATTAATAGTCCTTACTGGATGCTTATGGTAGGAAGGAAACTACAAATACATGTAAATGATATGTGATAGAGAACAAACCAGTTTTTGTTCCATGGACCAGCCCACCTTCTTATCCCATATCAAATGGAGACTAGAAGCCCCGTGCCTTTACTACTCCTTCTAGATTTTCAACATTATGAATGTCAGCCTGACTTATTCCAAGGGGATAGCTGATCTTATAAACTACTCAAGTCATTATTAATAAATTTCCTGTTTCTTTTCTTGGTTGCAGATTGCTAATACTTTTTGCCTTCTTTTCACCAAGGACTATGATGCCTTCTTTGAAGCCCGAGAAAATAATGCAGTGTATGCCTTTTTGGGACTGACAGCTCCACCTGGTTCAAAGGTATAATTCTTGGTTTCCTGCTTTATAGATCATTGTATTGCCAGTGGGGTTATTTTAATCAATCTGTCAAAAGCAGTGCATCATAGTTATAAATAAATGACCCTGTTATTCATATATTTAATGCCTAGCAGGACAGACAGATGTGCAAAACACATATACAGTTATAAAATACATGTATAAGAACAAGGAGATACATAGAATTTCTCATCAAGCTTCCCAAGGCAATGAGTTTATCATTATTCATGCACAAATAAATGATTAGTAACTTAAATGACTCCATTATTCCAACTGCCATGCACAGTTCTACATGGACAACAAATATCTTATTTCATGGTAATATCCTTAGCAGCATTTATTTTCTTTGTGTGAGAGAAAATAATTGAGTCATCCATTCAAATTAAACTAAGATTATTTGAGTTACAAAACTGGTGACTAAATTACTGGCTAAATTTATTTTTTTCGTTTCCTGGCCAATACAAATTAGCTTTTCAAGTGGCAGTGTTCCCAGGAGAGACTAAAGAAAGCAAGCAAAAGTGAAATTGCCTGTCTAATGAAATATCTCAATGCTTTGGGCTTTAAATATACCTTTGTGGTTATAATAGGTCTTCTTCACACAAGCCGTTTTAATCAAACTTCCTCTCCCCTTCTGTGCCAATATATGTTATTCTTTTACCCACTGATTTTATGTTAAGCAGATTATTCAAATTCCTACTCTTTCCCCAATTTTGAGAGCCTGTGTTATTGTTTGTGTTTTCACTAGACAGGGTTTACAAATGTTGTACTTGCATGACTGTAAGATTTTATTACTTTGCCAAACTTTCTTTTCCTATGGATAAAATGTTATAGTTTAGGATTTGTATGGTTTGTATCATAAAAATAAAGTTGTTAACGCACTTTTATTTAAATAAGTTAGTAAGTTCCAAATTAAACCATCGAGTGTAGTTCGTATTAGAGGTTAGTCTGTATTGTGTGGTTGGTAACTTAGTTCCCTTCAGTTAAAATTAGACTCATTCATTCATTCATTCATTCATTCATTCAGTAAATATATATTGAGTGTTAAGCACAAACATTATTGGTTGATCAAATACATACATACAAATATAGCATACTCCTAACATTCTATATACTTATTACCCAGTAGTGATGTCTATGTAGAAAACTATGACATATATCTGCAAATAATTGTAATTGAAGATCTACTGTGGTAGGTTCAGTAAGAATGGCCTAAGCAAATGTTATAGGAGCTTAGAAGAAATCAGCAAAAATTATTTCTAGGATGACTGGAAGGTTTTCACAGAAGAGTGACACTTGGACTGTTTAACATTTCAAAATACTCACATGATAGTAAGGCATCTTTCACAGGGACCCTTGCATTGATTGAAGTACTGTTGCACATGGGATCAGAGTGTAGAATGGTATGATATCAGAATAAGAGTTGTTAACTAGAGAAGGTTCAGGATTGGGAACAACCGATTGTTGTGGTAAGCCCTGCCACGATTATCATGGTAAGGAGGGAGAGGAAATAACACTCTTCTTATTTCAGTATGTAAGAAGGAATTTAAACTATGTATTAACAAACTAAATTTGACAACTCTACGCACTGTGAAGCCATGGAGAAATATGTTAGACAAGTAGACCTATTAGTTGATACTTTGAGTTCAAGGAAATGATTAAGTCTGAAATGGGGCAGCAGTTTTAAAAAGGGAAAATGGCTTTATTTAGGAAGCACAGAAAAATGTTGTAGGCTGTAACAATTAATGAGATGTTTCTACATGCAAAGAATTGGATGTTAATCCTATCTCTGGGGCACCTTACCTGGGTGATTGGGAAATGAAACAAATACCATGGAGAAAGCAGAAATATTGAGTGGTCTAAGAGTTTAGAGTGATCCAAATCTTTCCAAGACTTCCAAGAGTTAGTTTTGGAAAGGAAGAGGGTATATGAACTTCTGAGGTGGTAAGCACTGAGGAAATATCGTTTAAAAATAAAAAGAAACTTTGTGTGGGAAGGTTAGGAAAGTTCACATTTGAAATTACCCTACATTGGGGCTGGGGATATGGCCTAGTGGCGAGAGAGCTTGCCTCGTATACATGAGGCCCTGGGTTCGATTCCCCAGCACCACATATACAGAAAACAGCCAGAAGTGGCGCTGTGGCTCAAGTGGCAGAGTGCTAGCCTTGAGCAAAAAGGAAGCCAGGGACAGTGCTCAGGCCCTGAGTCCAAGGCCCAGGACTGGCCAAAAAAAAAAAAAAAAAAAGAAAAAAGAAATTACCCTACATTTAGAGTGAGGTTGGAAATAGTGAGGGGGTATTTGAAAGATTAGAACTCTGAAAAATGAAAGGATTCCTTTGCTGAAAATAGGCAATGATTATGAATGAAAGGACGTGTGAGCAGGGACCTAGCTGAAATTAGAATCTATGAGCCCCTGCTGGAGTCAGTTTGCCCAGTGTGTTTTGTTTTCTACAAGTAGGAATTAAGTAAAAAAAAAAAAAGAAAAAAAGATGTTATGAAAGATTGGACAAAAGGAAGCCAGTATATTGGATTAAGAAGGCACATTTGAAATTGACATGAAAGGGAGATTTTTTCTGGGGAGAAGGTGGAGTGATGTTTACATTAAATTGGGGAATGAGCACCTCATATTCCTGTTTCTGAGGTTCTCTGGTTAATTAAATTACTCACGATTCTATAAATACTATTTGCTTTTGGGTAATAATAAAGCTCTAGATAAAAATTTACTTAGGGATATATTCTACAGATAAACTAAAAAGAATTTTCTCTTGACTTGTGTTTTGGAAGTTAATAACTTTGTTGAGGAAGAAGATAATTGAGAGCATGGAATTTAGGATTCATTATATCAAAGACTGATCAGATATGATTGTAGTGAACTAGGTTGCTTTCAAATGGCTGGGTTACTCACAGTTGCTACATGCTAATTCTGATTAAATACCTCATAACACATATTAAATGCTTTCCCAGTTATATGTGTTTGTTTATTTGCTTGTTTGGGACACTACTAGGATTTGAACTCAGGAGCTTATGCTTGCTATGCAGTCATCTGCTGATTAAACCATACTTCCAGTCCTTTTTGCTTTAGATATTTTTTCACATAGAGTTTCACTCTTTTTGTTCCCTAAGTCAGGCTTGGAACATGGACTATTTCTCCTCCATCTCTCATTTCGTTAGGATTATAATCATGTACCATCAAGCTTGTTCTTTGAGATAGTCTTGCTAACTTTTTTTCTGGCTAGGCTGAATTTGAAATTTAATCCTTCTATCTCTGCCTCCCAGGTGGCTGAGTATAAGATATGAGATACTGTGCCTGATTATATTATGTTTTCTGGTGAATCTTTCTCTAAAATCTGAGGATAAGAGGAAATTATTATTTTTTTCTCATATCAATAAACTTAACTTTATATTTTATTTTTTTTATATATATTTTTTATTATTAATTGAACATAAATTTTTTTACAAGGTGTTGTGCAAAGAGGGTGAAGTTACATAGTAGGGCAGTGTGTACATTTCTTGTGATATCTTACAACCTGTTTTTCCATCCCTTGTCTAGGTCAGGTAGACCTATATGCAATATACAATGTATCAAGCACATATACAGTGTTCACAGACTTGGTCTGTCCTATCTCCGTCTCCCTTTGTTAACAGTTATATATCAGGGAGATCATGCCCCTTTGTTTTCTGTGTTCTAGGCTTGTCTCACTCAACATTATTTGTTCGAGTTCTGACCATTTCCCTGTGAATAACAATATTTCACCATTCCTAATCGCTATGTAGTATTCCATTGTGTATAAGTACCATATTTTTTGGATCCATTCGTTTGTGGAGGGGCATCTGGGTTGTTTCCATATTTTGGGTATTGTGAATTGTGCCGTGATAAACATGGAAGTACAAATGTCCTTTTGATATCTTGGGTTTTGCTGTTTAGGATAGATGCCTAGGAGTGGTATGGCTGGGTCATAGGGTAGGTCTATATTGAGCTTTTTGAGAAACCTCCATACTGTTCTCCAAAGTGGTTGTACTAATTTACACTCCCACCAACAATGGAGAAGGGTTCCTCTTTCCCCACAGCCCCTCCAGCATTTGTTGTTTCCTGAGTTCAGAGTATAGGCCATTCTAACTGGGGTGAGGTGGTATCTCAGGGTTGTTTTTATTTGCATTTCCTTTACTAGCAGGGATGTTGAGCATTTCCTCATGTGTTTCTTTGCCATTTTTATATCTTCTCTTGTGAAGTCTCTCTTTAGCTCTTTGCCCATTTCCTAATAGGTGTATTGGGCTTGGAGGGGCTTAGTTTTTTGAGTTCTCTGTAGATGACAGATATCAGGCCTTTGTCTGTTGCTGTGCTGGTAAATATCCTTTCCCATATCGTTGGCTGTCTTTCTATTTTGGTGGCTATGTCCTTAGCTGTGCAGAAACTTAATTTGTAGTAGTCCCATTTGTTGAGTTTTTCCCCTATTTGTTGTGCCCCTGGGACTCTATTCAGGAAGTTCCTTCCTGTGCCTATAAGTTTTAGTGTCTTTCCTACTCTGTCCTTCAGTAGTTTCAAGGATTCAGGTCTGATATTGAGGTCCTTGATCCATTTTGAGTTGGTCTTGGTGCATGGTGATAGGCTTGGGTCTACTTTGAGTTTTCTGCATATGGCTGCCCAGTTCTCCCAGCACCAGTAGTTGAAGAGGCTATGTTTATTCCATTGTATGTCTTTAGCTTCTTTGTCGAATATCAGTTGGCTGTAAGAGTGCGGTTTTATTTCTGGGTCTTCAATTCTAATCCATTGGTCTTCCGATCTGTTTTTATACCAATACCATGCTGTTTTTGTTATGATGGCCTTGTAGTTGAGCTTGAAGTCTGGTATGGTGATACCTCCTGCACTATTTTTTTTGCCTAGAATTGCTTTGGCTATTCTAGGTTTTTTGGTGTTCCATATGAATTTATGGATTGGTTTCTCTATTTCAGTGAAGAATGTGGCTGGGATTTTGATAGGTATTGCATTGAATTTGTATAACAATTTGGGCAATATGGACATTTTCACTATATTGATTCTGCCTACCCATGAGCATGGGAGGTCTTTCCATCTCCTTGTGTCTTCTTTGATTTCCCTTATTAGATTTTTGTAGTTTTCATTGAATAGGTCCCTCACGTCCTTGGTTAAGTTGATCCCTAGGTACTTTATTCTTTTTTTGGCTACTGTAAATGGAATTGTTTCCATAATTTCCTTTTCTGTTTGTCTATTGCTGGTGTACAGAAAAGCTGCTGACTTTTGTGGATTGATTTTGTATCCTGCTACTTTGCCAAATTGGTTTTTAAGTGTAGGAGTTTGGGTACTGAGTTTTTTGGGTCCTTCAGATATAAGATCATGTCGTCTGCGAATAGGGATAACTTGATTTCTTCCTTGCCGATGTGGATCCCTTTGATGTCCTCCTCTTGCCTTATTTCTATGGCTAGGGATTCCAGCACTATGTTGAACAGAAGTGGGGAGAGTGGGCATCCTTGTCTTGTTCCTGAGTTTAGGGGGAATGATTTAAGTTTCTCTCCATTTAATATGATATTAGCAGTTGGTCTGTTGTATATGGCTTTTATTGTTTTGAGGAATGTTCCATCTATTCCTGTTCTCTCCAAAGCTTTTAATAGGTATGGATGTTGTATTTTGACAAAGGCTTTTTGGGCATCGACTGAGATAACAATGTAATTCTTAATTTTAGATCTGTTTATGTGGTGAATTACGTTGATTGATTTACGGATGTTGAACCATCCTTGTGACTGAGGGATGAAGCCTACTTGGTCATGATGTATGATTTTCTTGATCAGTTTCTGGATCCTGTTAGCTAATATTTTATTGAGGAGCTTTGCGTCTGTGTTCATTAGTGATATTGGTCTGTAGTTCTCTTTTTTTGTTGGGTCTTTGCCTGGTTTGGGAATGAGTATGATATTAGCTTCGTAGAATGAGTTTGGGATTTCTCCCTCTGTTTCTATTTCGCGGAAGAGTTTGAGGAGTATTGGTATTAGCTCCTCACTAAAGGTTTTGTAGAATTCGTTGGTGAATCCATCTGGGCCTGGGCTTTTCTTAGTAGGGAGGTTCTTGATTACCTCCTGTATCTCACCATAAGTTATTGGTTTATTTAGTTGATTTATTTCTTCTTGGTTCAGTTTGGGCAGTTTGTACTTCTGTAAGAATTGATCCATTTCTGTAAAATTATTGTTTTTTGCTGAGTAGAGGTTTTGGAAATAGCTCCTTATGATTGTTTGAATATCGTGTGTACTTGTAATTTTTCCAGTGGAGTCCCTGATTTTACGTATATGAGTCTCTTCTCTTCTTTTTTTTGTGAGTCTTGCAAGGGGTCTGTCAATTTTGTTTATTTTCTCAAAGAACCAGCTTTTAGTCTTATTTATTTGTTGAATGGTCTTTCTATTTTCAGTCAGATTTATCTCTTCTTTAATCTTTGTGATCTCTCCCCTCCTAGTCGTTTTAGATTCTGTCATTTCTTGTTTCTCCAGTTGTTTTAGTTTCATCGTGAGGGTATTCACCTGCGCTGCTTCCATTCTTTTAATGTGGGTGCTGAGTGCAATGATCTTGCCCCTCAGTATTGCCTTAGCTGTGTCCCATAGGTTTCTTTGTGATGTGTTTTCTTTGTCACTGTGGCTTATGAATTCGTTGATTTCATCTTTAATTTGGTCTGTGGCCCAAGTGTTGGATAGCAGCATGGGGTTTAGCCTCCAAGAGTGTGTATAGTGTCTGTGGTTTCCTTTGTTGTTGAGGGTTACCTTTAATCCACTGTGATCAGATATAATACATGGGATGACGTCAATACTTTTGTATTTGCTGAGGTTCTTTGTGTGGGCTATGACGTGGTCTATTTTGGAATATGATCCATGGGCTGCTGAAAAGAAGGTGTATTGGGTCTCTGTAGGGTGAAAGGTTCTATATAGGTCTGTTAGATCCATTTGGGAAATGGTGTTATTTAGGTCCTCAGCTCCCTTACTAATCCTCTGAGTGTTGGATCTGTCTCTTGGAGAGAGAGGAGTATTAAAGTCACCTACTATGATTGTGTTTGCGTCTATCTTGCTCTGTAATTCTGTGAGAATTTGCTTGACATATGTCGGGCCTCTTTTGTTCGGTGAGTATACATTTATCACCGTGATGTCTTGATTCTGGATTTTTCCTTGTATTCAAATGTAGTGTCCTTCTTTGTCTTTTTGAGTGGACTTTAAAGAGAAGTCCAGCTTGTCTGAGATCAGAATGGCTACACCTGCCGTTTTGGTGGGTGCATTTGCTTGGTAGATCTTGCTCCATCCTTTCATTCGAAGCCTGTTTTTGTCCCTTGCTGTAAGGTGGGTCTCTTGTAGACAGCAGATGTCAACTTTTTGTTTGCGAATCCATTCTGCCAGTCTGCTCCTCTTAATCGGGGAGTTTAAGCCATTTATATTTAAAGAGATCAAGGATAAGGGTGTTTTTTTCTCCTTCCATTTTCTTGGTGGGCTGTTTTTTCCTCTTTTTTTTTCTTCTTGTCTTTAGTGAGCTGGTCTTTCTGCTGGACTTTGGCTATTGAAGTTTCTTTCTGATTCTGTCTGTGTGTCTTTTATGATCTCTGTTGGGTGGGGTTCCCCTCTTAATATTCGCTGTAGGGCTGGTTTTTTATTCACATACTCCTTTAGCTCCTCTTTGGTGTGGAAAGATCTGGTTCTCCCTTTGAATGTGAACTCCAATTTCGCTGGATATTTGATCCGAGGTTGTAAATTGTTATTCTGGAGTACTTGGATGGTGTTCTTCCACTCACTTCGAGCTTGGTAAGTTTGTGTGGATAAGTCGGATGTTATTCGAATCCTCCTCCCATTGAAAAAAGTTTCCTTCTTTGCTTTGGCTGAATTCAGAATTTGCTCTTTAATCTTGAGGTCTGTAGTCCTGAATATTATGTGCCTTGGGGTGGTTTTCCTGGGGTCTGGCCTGCCAGGTGTCCTATAGGCTTCGGTTACCTGGATGGGGTCCCCTGTGAGATTGGGGAAGTTTTCTGCAATAACTTTATTGAGAACATGATTAAGCCCTCTGTTCTGATATTCGGCTCCTTCTTCTCTTCCAATTATGCGCAGATTATATCTCTTGTCTTTGTCCATTAGTTCCTGGATTAATCTTCCCTGAAGCTTCACCTTTTCTTGGAGTGTGGTCATTTTCTGGTTGTTGTCAGCTGCTTCATCGTCCAGGCGAGAGATTCTGGATTCTATATGGTCCACTCTTTGTGTTATGGTTTCAATTGTGGAGTTTATGGATGTCAGAGAGCTATTCATGGTTGTCATATCAGCTCTGGTCGTGGAAATTTCTTCCTTTAAAGAGTTGTATTTTAAATCTATTTTTTCATGCATTTCAATCTCAGGATGTGGAGATTTTCTTTAAAGGCAGCTTGCATTGTATCCATTTTTGCTTCCATTTCTTTAAACGAGGCTTGCATTGTATCCATTTTTGCTTCCATTTCTTTCTTGGCTTCCTGGGTGTCCTTCCAGATTTCCGCTCTAAACTTCTGATTTCATTTCTGACGCTTTCGATCATTCCTGTTAACATGGCCTCATTTGCTTTTTTAGTCTCCATCTCCTCTTCAGTCGTGCTGCTTTTTGGAGCTGGCGAGTTGGCTTGTCCTTTGATGAACTGAGTTATGTTTCTTTGTGATTTTCACATCTGGAGGTCTGTGTAGATCTTCCCTCCCTTCTGTGTAGGCGTGTCTATGGCATCAGGTGCTGTCGCTGTGGCTCCGCCCACCAGTGCAGGGCACGCCTACCCGAGCGGGCGCTTTCGCCGGGGGCCCCGCCCTCCTGTGCACTGTGAGTCCCCTACAACAGGCACTTTAGCGGGATATGCCTCCCAGAGCGAGCCCTGGGTTGTTGGGTTGTGCTTGCGCCCTCCTGCGAGTCCGTTGGGGGAGGCAGTATGTGTGGGGCCCAGTGGGATCGACTGTCCGGGTGTGGCTTGACACCCTCAGACCTCGCCTCCGCTGCGAGGGGGGGGGACGTGATCAGGCTCAGGTGACCCTGCTGGGCTGGTATTGCCCACCAGCGCCTGTGATTTTAGTTGTAAGAGTCCGCAAGGTCCAGGCGCCTCGGGTGGGGCTTGCCCTGCCTGCCGTCCCCCGGCCCCCGTTGGGAAGGGGACGGGGCCGGTTCTGCCAGTTCAGGAACCTTTGGGGGCTTGGGGCTGTTCTGCCCTTCCCTTGCTAAACTGGCTTCCCAGCGCCTGATGGGAGCTTCCCGCCTGATTTGGGGGTTCTTTGTTCCCGCGGGAGTGGGGAGGGGGAGGGAGGGAGATCTAGCTTCTTTTCGGGCTTGGGTCTCCCGTTGGGGGAAGGGATTATGAGGGACTCACTTTTGCTGCTTTGTGTGTGTGTCCCGTGCAGCTGTTGGCCCTTCAGGGGTTGGCGAAGTGTCGTGGTGGCTTCCTCCCGTTCCCTCTTTCTGCCACGCTGGGTTCCCTTGTCCGAACCCGGTTTGGACCCGAACTTCTCGTCGCTACCGGTGTGTGTCTTGGTCCGCACCCTGCCTTGTGTCCGTGGGGTCTCCCGCTATATGAATTCTGCGCTCCTGGCAGCCTGTCTGCCGATCGCCGGGTTCGAACTGCTGGCCTGTGGCCCAGATGATGCGTGACCGAGTGCTTGCGGGGGGGGGGGGGGGGGGTGGGCGGCGGCCGGGCCGCCCCCTCGGGGTCCTGCTGCCCCAGGAGGATTCGCGCGGTCTCGGGCGGCGGGGCGCGGGCCTCAGGCAGCACGGGGGCCCCGGTCCTCCCCTGCTGGCGCCCGGCAGGAGCGCCTGGAAGTGGACACTTGGACGGCGTGGAAGAGGAAATTATTAAAAGCATGTTACCAATGAGGAAAGGTGTGCAATTTTGGCACAAGATATATTACTTCCCTCTTTCCTCTTCTGTCTCTTTCCCTCTCCCTCCCCTTTTCCCTTTCTCCCTTCCCTTCCCTCTCTCTCCACTCCTTCCCTTTCTTCTTTCTAGATATTTTAGAAAGTAATAGGTGACATAGTTCACCTCTGTTGCTAAGGATGTATTAAAGATGAAGTATATTGTCTTTTCCTCCTGCTTTTATTTTTACCTTTGGTCTTTTTATTTTTTTTCTCCTTCTTTTGAATCTAGTATCATGGATACTCAGCTACCACTGGGTCCTCTTGATGTCACTGATTCAGTTTGGTAGTCCATTTCTTCTGCCAAAGTCACTCATTATGGGAGGCAAGCACTCTACCACTAGGCCATGTTCCCAGCCCCCTAGGTCACTCATTATCTATCTGTAGTTCAACACATTTTCCTTGAAGTTGACTTTATGTCAAATAGTATGTTGGTTTTTTCCATGTCCATCCATTTCCTTACGAATGGGGAAAAAATCATACTAAGTGAAGTGACCCAGACCCAAAGAAACATAAGCCCTATGGTGTCCCTGGTAGGGAATAGCTAGTACATGAATAGGCTAGTTGTGGTAGAAGATCAAAATACCCCAATAGCTACACCATATGACCACATAAGAAGATGCCAAGTGAAATGAACTCCACGTTACAGAAACAATAGTTATACCACTGCTGTAATTATTCTCAACATGCCATGTGAACTCATACTACTTTTTTTTTTTCTCTTTTTCCTTGCCTGTTTGTTTGACGGATTGGTTTGTCTAGTTTTGTTTCTCTTGTGCTCCCTTCCTGTGGCTGTACTCTCTCTACCACTGTATCACATCCGAGTACCCTGGATACTGTTTATATGGATATTAGAACTGGGGAACGGAGAGGGAATACCAAAATGGAGAGACAAAGAACAAAAAGACAAACCATTCAAAAAGCAACACTTACAAAACCATTTGGTGTAAACCAACTGCACAACTATTGGGGGGAGAGGGAAAGAGGGAAATGAGGGAAGAGATAAAAAGTAGAACAAGAAATATACTCACTGCCTTTCATATGAATCTGTAACCCCTCTGTATCACACTTTGACAATAAAAAATGTGAAAAAAATAGTATGTTGGAAGGCAGAATGTACACACAATGTAGAGTTCTGTGTTAGAGGCACTTGCTCTCCAGATAAGAAGAAGCAACCTGATCTGTAAACATAAAAGGCACAATATTTAAATGAATAGGAAACAAAATTCTACACTTCAAATAGCAATGCTCTTGAAAACACATTTTTTAAATGCCCACCCCCCAAAAAAACAGTAACTAGCTGTTTTGAAATAAATTATCAAAAATACACCTGAAGTCACTTTTTTATGGAATTATTTCAAAATCAAGAACAGTGGTTAGCTAGGTTTTTATTACAGGTTTCTAGACAGTACTTTCTATTTCAGAATTTTTCCATTATTGATTTTTAAAGACTTCTTTTCTGGGGGAAACTACTCTGCCTTTGAATATTAGTAGTTTGAGTTACTGTATTCCAACCAAAGTACACATGGGTAATTACTTTTGTGATATTTATATTTACGTGTTTTGTTTGTCTTTCATTTCAGGAGGCAGAAGCCCAGGCAAAGCAGCAAGCAGCCTGAATCTTCAGCATTCCACCATCAGCATCTTGAAAAATGAGTCTCCTTTGCTTTTTATAAAATAACAAAAGCATCTTGGCTTCAAAAGAAACAGCTTAATGCTGTTAGTTGGTTTCTCGCATGCAAACAATCAAAATGAATACATAAATTAAAATGTGAAAGCTCTGGTGAGATGATTGGGTGATGAACATCTTAAGGAGATACCATAGAATAGAATAGAATAGAATAGAATAGGTATTGTTTCCTGCCAAGGCATTTTATGTACTTCAGTGATTTTGCAAAGATAACACCCTTCTTTTTTGATATTCTTTTTTTTTTTTTTTTTTTGGCCAGTCCTGGGGCTTGGACTCAGGGCCTGAGCACTGTCCCTGGCTTCTTCTTGCTCAAGGCTAGCACTCTGCCACTTGAGCCACAGCGCCACTTCTGGCCATTTTCTGTATATGTGGTGCTGGGGAATTGAACCCAGGGCCTCATGTATACGAGGCAAGCACTCTTGCCACTAGGCCATATCCCCAGCCCCTTTTTTGATATTCTTATTGCAGCTTAAACACTGATGAATTTAAAGGAGAAAGGCTCTGCTTCCAAAAGTATCTTGTTAACTTCAGTGAACAAAAATATGTACCTTTTTAATTTGATATTACTGTGAATAAAGTGTACTTGCAAATAATGTTTATGGTGGATTAAACATTGTGATTATGACATTCCCAGTTCTTTTGTAGAAGAAACTCCTTCATACTGAACAATGTGTTTTCTGGGTCTCTCAATGTGCCCTTCCATTGCACATTAAGTGATGAGAATAGATAGCATCTCGTAAAAGGCAATTCTTCAGCTTTAGAAGTCCCTTGTTAAACTCCACAGCTATGAGGGAATCATGTTTCTAATTTGCTTACTTCGGTGAAATGTGCATTATAAAAACGTATGATGCCATTGCCCAGCATTTGTTTTTTGGGGATTTGGGTACAAGAAATCTGTTTCTTTTTCTTTTCATTTTTAAATACAACTTGTGATCAGAATGCCACCAGGCCTTTTCATTTCAGGTTAAGGATCTGTGTGTGAGTACATAAATCTACATGCAGAGGATTTTTCCTATGCTTCTATTTCATCAAGTATCAAGTAAAAGGAAAACACTTAAAATACACTGCAGACTTCCCAAAACACAAGAAGCATGGCCTAAGTCACTTAAGCAGAAGATAAACATTGTACATTGGTTCCATACTACACTTTAAAAAATATACACCTTTTTCTTTTTCTTTCTGTTGTTTGCAAATCTATATTCTGCAAAAAAATCAACATGTAGCAAAAACATGGCTTTATTTACTGGATTCTAACTTGATGTGATGCTTTAAAATAAACTCATTGCTTTTAGAAACATAATTATATGTTCCTGGAGTTTCTAATTAATAAAACAGCAACTGTAGATAAGCAATATCTTTTGAAAGAGGGTTGGGAAAAAAGAAAAATAGCCAAAAGAAAACAACTTGAATGTAATTTCCGTTTCCTTTTCAGCATTCAGAATTTTGGACTATACATTGTAGTTAAACTACTGATTCCATTGTTTTGTTTATAAAGTATGAACTAGAGAACTGTTTAGAAAAGTAGATTGCTTTCGAGTTCTGGAAAATGCTAAAATTTTTAGGCAATATTTTCTCCTAACCTTTATTAAAGAGTGCACATGATACTTGCAATTGTCATGTATACATTTTTGCTTTTGTTAAGTATCAAACAATTTAACACTGTCACAAGCCAGACATTATGCAAAATACATTTATTTTTGGAATTTTATATCTATTAGACAATACCCTGAAATTAACATATCTGTAGATTTGAAGTAAAAGGTTGAATTGAGGTTTTTTTTTTAATTTAAATCTCTTGCTTTGTCAGCTGAGAAATTTGTATTTGATAAATAAAAGGAAAGCAAAGAAAAATCTGAATATTACAGAGTTGTATAAAGAAGATCCAGGTTTATTTGCCTGGGAAATATAATACTTGCTACTTTTGTATAATATTTGACATATTTGTCCTTGTAAATCTGACAGGCTAATTTGTTAATTTGGCATTTTAAAACTGATTTGCCCTTTAGAATTTCTGACCTTCAGGATATTTCCACTTTTACCAAACAATTCACATTGATTGTATTGCTAAATGTCAACACTTCTTTGGAAATCTGTGTGTAGGGGAAAGAGAATTTTAAAACAAAGTTTGTTAATTTTGGCTTGGGAAATTAGAAATGCAGGTAAATTAGAAAAAAATCAGGTTTCATTGCACATATTTCATTCATCCGGCAAAAGACATAAAGGAGGGTTGCCATGGATTTCCTTTCCCAATTGCAGGTGTTAAAAATACAGCACTGGTCTCTTCCTTTTCCATGTAAAATAAATATTTTTCTTTTGAAATATTCCAATAAAGCTGATTAAGACCTCTTCCCATTTGGTGAATTTGAATCTTCTGCCACCGATTCCATGACTACCCCATCTACTATTATCTGTTATCCCTTTATTTAAACAGCAAAGAGAGTTTGGAATTTCTAAGGCAGGAGTATCAATATTATTTCAACATGACTACCTTTTATAATATCTTCTTTGAGGTATAACTTATATACCACAAATTTTAACTTTAAAATATAAAATTCAGTGCATTCCACCATATTCAAAGAATTGTACAATCATTCAAATAATTTAGAACATTCCACCCTAGAAAAATCCCTCATTTACTCTCACTCCCCATCTTCTACTCCCTCAGCACTATGAAACCAATGATTTACTTTGACTATGGATTTGCCTGTCCTGGACATGTCATAAAGGAATCATAAAACATCTGGTCTTTGAGGATTAGTATCCTCTGGTTGCCATGCTTTTGCCTTTCACTCCTGTTAAACATTCATTGATTGTTGAATGTGGCATTTGCTCTTTTCCATTGCCACATAACAGTTCAGTATGTGGATGGAATTGTGCTTTTTTCTCCATTATCAGTTGTTTACACTTTTGATTACTCATAATGTTACTATGAAAACTACATTGCCCTCCAATAGTTTTTTACTTGAGTGTGTGATCTATTTTGAGTTGTTTTTTATATATGATGTAGGTTAGGGATTTAGCTTCATTTTTCACATATGGAAATTCACATTTCTAAGCATTATTGTCTGAAAGGCCTCCTGAGTAGCTTGGATTATAGGTGTAGGTCACCAGCACCTGGCTTATAATACATTTTGAGATCAGTTAGTGTAATGTTTCCTGCTTTGTTTTTCTTTTTTGCTCAAGATGGATTTGACTGTTCAGGGATTTGGTGGAGGGAGGGAGTTTCATAGGAATTTTAAGATAGGTTTTTCAAGTTATATGTAGAACGTCACTGGAATTTTGATTGGGATAGCACTGAGTCGCTAAATCACTTTGGGAGATACAGGCCTTTTTGGTGTGTGCTCATCCTGGGGCTTGAACTCAGGGTCTGAGAGTGTCCCTGAGCTCTGTTATGCAAGGCTTGCACTCTTACCACTTGAGCCACAGCTCCAATTCTGGCTTTTCGTGGTTGTTAATTTGAGATAAGAGTCTCATGGGCTTTCCTACCTAGGCTGGCTTCCAAATTGGATTCTCAGATACTGTCCTCCAGAGTAGGATTTCATGTGTGAGCCACCAGTGCCTGGCAGTATGGGCAATTTTTGGGGATGGGGGTGGGGGTTCAGTCCTGGTACTTGAACTCAGAACCTGAGTACTGTCCCTGAGCTTTTTTCGCTCAAGGCTAGTGTTCTCACTTTGAGACACAGCCCCACTTCCCATTATGGGCAGTTTTAACAACACAGGTTGTTTTAATCAATGACCATGGTCTGCATGTGATCACTTCTTTTCCTTAACATTTCAGTGTTTTGCTTGTTAAACATTTCACATATCTCTTATTAAAAATGATCCCAAATAATTTTGTAGTTATTTTAAAAGGTATTATTTTCTTGATATTTATTCCAGGTGATTTACTATTGTACAGCAATGTTACTGATTTCATGTCTTAATTTTGTATCCTACAGTGTCACTAAATTTGCATATTAGTTATAATAGTTTTATGAGACCCTGTTAACAAACATAAAGGATTTGAATTTTTCTTTACCAGTATGGATGCCCTTTATTTCTTTATCTAGATTAATTGCTCTGGCTAGGACTTCAGGTACCGGGTTTAATTAAATGCAGTAAAAGTAAGCTTCACAATACATTTTGTTTTAGACCTTAGGTAGCTTTCAAATTTCCCTAATGAGCACGGTGTTAGCTGTGGGCCTATCATAAGTGACCTTTAGGGGCTGGGAATATGGCCTAGTGGCAAGAGTGCTTGCCTCGTATACATGAAGCCCTGGGTTCGATTCCTCAGCACCACATATACAGAAAATGGCCAGAAGTGGCGCTGTGGCTCAAGTGGCAGAGTGCTAGCCTTGAGCAAAAAAGAAGCCAGGGACAGTGCTCAGGCCCTGAGTTCACGGCCTAGGACTGGCCAAAAAAAAAGTGACCTTGATGTATGTTCTTTCTATATTTATAAGGTTTTAAAAATTTTTTTTTCATGGGTGGTTACTGAGTTGTATCTACTGCTCTGTCTGTGTCTCTTAAAATGTTCATGTGATTTTTTTTTGTTCTTCGTTCTTTTAATGGCACGTATCTTATTTATTGATTTGTATATGTTGAACCATCTTTTCATCTCTTTAATAAATTAACTTGACTTTGATGAATAACATTTTAACATGATGCTACATAGATTCTGTTGAAGATTTTTTAATCTATGTTCATCAGGTATATTATCTTTTTTATCAGGTATATTTTCTTTTTTGGTAGTGGTGATCTAACCCAGGACATTTGAGCTAAATCCCAGTCCAAGATATTATCTTGCATTTTTTAAAACTGTGTTTGTGTCCTTGTATAATTTTGGTTTCAGAGTAATGTTGATCTTGTTGAATAAGTTTAGAATAATGTCTTCTTCTCCAATTTTTGGAACACCTTAAGAAGCATTAATACAAATATTTCCTTGGGTGTTTGGCAAAAATTCAGTAGTGAGGCAATCTGGTCTAGTCTCTGATAGTAGACTGTTTTGTGTGTGTGAGTCGGTCCTGGGTCTTGAACTCAGGGTGTGGGCATTGTCCCTAAGCTTTTGTGCTTAAGGCCAGCACTCGAGCCATAGCTTCACTTCTAGTCTTTTGGTTGTTAGTGGGAGATAAAGAGTCTCATGGACTCTCCTGCCTAGGCCAACTTAGTAGCTAGGATTATAAATTTGAGCCACTGGTGCACAGCCATCCGAGGCCTTTTGATCTTTCTCATTCATATTACATGTTATCACTGTTCAGGTTTATTTCTATGTGATTCAGTCTTGGTAAGGAGTATGTGCCTATTTTCTCTAGATTATCCTATTTGTTAGGATATGGTTGGTCAGAGTAATTTGCTTAAAATCTTTTGGATTTCTTTGATGTCAGTTGCAACATCTCTGACAAAGTTCAATTTGTTTACCCATTTTGATGGGCTAACATTTCATTTTGTTCTTTTAATCTGTTGTTTATTTCTGCTCTGATATTTATTACTTTTCCTAATTTTGGTTTAATGTAGGTTTGTTCCTTTAGTTCTTTTAGAAGGAAGAGTTTTCTTTTGAATCTTTCTGTCGTTTTTAATATAGGTATTGCTAATCACTTTCATGTTACTATTGATTTTGCCATAATCCAAAAGATCTGGTCAATTGTGTTTCCATTTTTATTTGTTTCAGGTTTTAATTTTTAACATTTGTTTCTCAATCATTAGCTTATAAGAAATAGCTTGTTTTCTGGGCACCAGTGGCTCACACCTATAATATGAGCTACTCAGGAGGCTGAGGATCAAGGTTTGAAGGCAACCTTGGCAGGAAAGTCTGTGAGATTCTTATTTCCTAATACCACCAGATCCAGAAGTGGCACTGTGGCTTAAGTGGTAGAATGCTAGCCTTGAGATTTAAAGCTCATGGATAATGCCCTGAGTCCAATCCCTACAACTGATAAAGGGTGAACAAATGCAGTGATATTCACTAGACACTATGTTGACAATGAACTAAACAACTTGTGGGGGAGAGAGTCGGAAGGGGAACAAAAAATGGAGAAAACAAGGAAAGAGATGACACTGTTCAAAAAGAAATTACTCATTCCTTGCCTTATGTAACTGTAACTTCTCTGTATGTAACTCCTTATGTAACTATAACTCACCTTTACAATAAAATTTTTAAAACATAGCTGTTTGATTTTTATGTACTTGTATAATTTCTCAAGTTCTTTTTTAAAAATTTCTAGATTTTCTGCATTATGTTCAAAAAGGATATAATTCTCTAGTCAATTTTATGATTATTTGATCTGTCCTGCAGAAAATTTGATGTACTGAGAAAAATTTGCCTTCAGCAATTATTGGGTGGGATGTTATTAAATGTCTGTGAGGTCTATTTAGTCTGGAGTGCAAATTAATTCTTTGCTGCTTTTATATCTGAATGAGCTTTCCATTGCTGAAAATGGCTTTTTGTTGTTGTTTTGTTTTGTTGTTTGCTGGACCTGGGGCTTTTGAGCACCCAGACTGAGGCTTTGACCTGGGCACTGTCTCTAAGCTCCTTTTTGCTTAAGGTTAGCATTCTACCACTTGACTCACAGCCCCACTTACGTCTTTTTCTGTGATCAATTGGAGATAAAACTCTCCAGGGGCTTCAATCAGTGGTTCTCAGATCTCAGCCTCCTAAATAGCTAGGATTACAGAAGTGAGCTACTGTCACCCAGTTTAAAAGTAGAATATTAAAGTCACCATTTTAGTCATGCCTTATTATATCTTTAAGATTATTATTAATATTTGATTCATAAGGTGAATGCATGATATAGTACTGGCTGCATATATTTAGTAGTAGTATTGCCTTTTGCTGAATTGCCCCCTTTATTAGTGTGTAATGACCCCCTTTTCTTCTCTTTTACTGCTTCTCATTTAAAATGTATTTTATGTCACTGCTATCTTTTTGGACACTATTTACATGGAGGATCTTACATCATTCCTTTACTACCTTTCTGTGTATGTTGTTAGAGTGGAAGTGAGTTTCTTACAAAAAAGATGTTACATATATATTTGGAAGATAGTTTTTACTCCATTCAGATCATTTATATCTAAGGTGATTATTGATAGATAAGGTGTGTCTACATCCATTTTGTACCTAATTTCTTACTGTTCTTTCTTTGATACAGCTATTCATTGTAATCACTTACTTTCTTTTTTTGTGTCTGTCATTCTCTTTTTTTTTTCCAAATTTTTATTATCAAACTGATGTACAGAGAGGTTACAGTTTCATACGTTAGGCATTGGATACATTTCTTGTACTGTTTGTTACCTTGTCCCTCATACCCCCCTCCCTCCTCCCCCTTTCCCTTCCGCCCCCCCCCCCCCGAGGTGTTCAGTTCACTTACACCAAACAGTTTTGCAAGTATTGCTTTTGTAGTTGTTTGTCTTTTTTTACCCTGTGTCTCTCAAATTTGGTATTCCCTTTCAATTTCCTGCATCCAATACCAGTATACACGGTTTCCAATATACTCAGATAAGATTACAGAGATAGTGTAGGTACAACCACAGGAAGGTGATACAAGAACAACATCAATAATAGAAGCTACATATACACATGGGACGTTGAAAGTACTACCCAAACAAGGAGGACTCCATTTTTCGTTCTTTTCAAACATTTTTTAAACTTTAAAAAAATTTCTTTTTAATTTAATCACTTACTTTCATGACTCATATTTTATTTTTTATTTTGTCCTGGGTTTTGAACTCAGGGATTGGGTGCTGTCCCTGAGCTCCTTTTGTTCAAGGCTAGTGCTCTACCACTTGAGCATCATCACCACCTCCAGCTTTTTCTGTGATTAATTGGAGAAAAGAGTCTCATGGACTTTGCTGCCAAGGCTGGCTTCAAACTGTGATCCTCAAATCGCAACCTCCTTAGTATCTAGGATTACAGGCATAAACCATCAGCACCCAACTCAAGAGGTGTACTTTTATTCCTTGCTTATTTTGTCTCATTGATTTTTGCTTTGTGGTTTCAAGTCTTACAGAAATTTACTGATTATAACAAATTATTTTGAAATGATAACAATGTAATATTTTATCAGTAAGAACAGGAACATCATTTTTTGCGGACAAGAGAAATATGCTTCACTTTTCTTCACTTTTTGAATTCTCCACCTTTTGAATTTTTTTCTGTGTGTTATGTGTGTGTGTGTGCATGCACACATACATGTACGTGTGTATGCCAGTATTGAGTCTTGGACACAGGGCATCAGTGTCTCTCATTTTTCTTACTCATGAGTGCTGTTCTACCACTTGAGTCACATCTGCAGACCGACATTTTGTTGGTTAACTGCACATGGAGTATCATGGACTTTTCTTCCTGGGCTGACTTTGAACTATGATCTCGATTACAGCCTTCTGAGTAAATAGAATTACTAGTATGACCTACTGGAACCAGGCTATCATTTTGAATTCTTTCTTCTCATTTTTATCTTCCTGTATTGCCTATGAGCTAACATACTAATGTAATTATTTTACATAAATTTTTGTAGTTATCACAGAAAATATATAAATGGTTTATGCACCACATTTGCAGTATTAGAACTTTGTGGATTTTGTATACTTTTACTCTTCCCAGTGAATATTATTGTTTCTGATATTTATGCTTTCATGATAGTAATGAACAACTCTGTAAAACTCAGCACTTAAAAAAATTTTTTTTTTGACTGAAAGCCTAGAGGGGTGAAAGGCTGGGTGCTTGCTGGCGGGGGAGGGCTCCTCTTCACTTCCATCTTCACCTGTGTGGAGTGTGATGCCTCCTTTATAGGGGCCCCTTTTGTGGGAGGCAGACACACCGCTTAGTTCTCAGGGACACCTCATGTGTCTTGAGGCTACCTGAAGGAAGGGAGCACGGGAGACGGCTACTAAAGGCCAGCACTTTGCAGTCAGACCTGGATTCAGCCCAGCCTGCTACTTTCCCCCTTCCCGAGCCTCCATCCCTCTCTGGTGAGTGTGAAGGGTGTTACTTAGCACACACATGTGGCGAGCCATCAGCTGTTCAGACCACAGGACACACACACACACACACACACACACAGTGTGGTTTTAAGTTTTATTGTGAAGCTGGTGATTAAGGCTGTATAGTGCTGGCTGGCTATGGATGTACCTATAGATCAGCCGGAACATGACTCAGAAAGCCCAGAACAGACCTGTACACATACAGTCAGTCCATACTCAACAAGGAGCCAAGACAATCTGTGAAGAAAGAAGAACCTTTCAACAAACAGTGCTAAGATAATGGAATACCCCATGTGAAGGAATGTAGCTAGATCCACATGTCTCCCCCTCCCCCATGGACCACAAGATTAGGCGCAGACACCCGTGCATCCACACTAACACTGTTAGAAGAGTGCAGGCTTTCATGAGTCTGGATTAGTGAGCATCAGCACTTTTTTAAAGACATAGATAAGAAATAACAATATTAAATTCATTGTGTAACTAGCATCCTTTGCACAATCTCTGCATTGTACTAATCTAGAAAAGATATTTGAAACTCAGAGTGACCTTTGCCCTACTACTGACTTTCTCACCTGTTCTGTGACATTAGGACTAGAGCTATGTAAAGAGAAGCATTTATTTCACTTCACCCATAACCTTTTGTATGTGTGTGAGTTTACGGGGGAAGATCCTGGGTCATAAACACAGGGCCTGGGTGCTATCTCTGATCTTTATGCTTAAGGCTAGCACTCTACCACTTGAGCCATGGCTTCACTTCTGTTGGTTTTTGTGGGGGTTTTTTGGTGACTATTTGGACATTAGACCCTCAGGGACTTTTCTGCCCAGGTTTGCTATGAACCATGATCCTTAGATCTCAAGCCTCCTGAGTAGCAAGATCACAGGTGTGAGCCACTGGCACCTAGCAACCTCTGATAAGTTTATTCCTTCTGCATTCATTTTGATAAATTGTACTTGATTGATGTAATATTTTCCATTGAATCCCATAACAATGTAAAACAAACCCGGTGGTTTCAGATTAAGTCATTATTTGGAAGATATGAGTATCATTTATTAGTACATTTAATATATTCACTAAATTCCAAGCACATGTAAGGTATTGACACTACCTCTATTAACATGTACAAGCATACTCTGCCTTTTGGAATGTGTAGTCCAATGGAATATATAACCAAGTATTGAACAATACTATAATTTATGGTAAACTGAGAAGACATCACAGTAGCAAGAGGGATATTGCAGAATTATTCCTATTTAATATAGGAGGAATATAAGCCTTCGTTGACTCAACATTGCGAATCTGAGTTTTTGCTATATTTTAATCAACATCTTCATGTCTTTACTGAAGCAAAATATATTTCTCATAACCTACACTGAGAGCTGGGAATGTAGTGCTTGCCAAGCAAGTGAAGGCCCTTCAGCAACACAAAAGTATTAAATAATTTGAAATCTATTATGTGGGCCTGGGGGTGGGGGATGAAAGAAGGGATGATATTGATCAAGATGCATTGTATTGATAAGAATTGAAGTCCCTTTGTACAACCACTTAAAAGGGATTTTTAAAAATTTGATGAGGAAGTTTAAGGCTTAGAGTGTGTCATTTATAAGGTAAATATATAAAAGAAATTTCCACTTCTATGTGGGGGTTAAGTCCTGGCTCTGTTACACAGTAACACAATAGCTATATCAACTTGAGCCTCATTTTCCCCACCTACATTTACTCAAGCAGGCTTACTGTGGGAATGCAATGTCACATACATAATGCTACATAAATCTAAAGTAACAGGCTAAGTATATTTAGCTTCCTACATAATTCTACTCAGTAAAATGGGATATTTTAATTAACTATCTATATGACCTAATCCATTTTAGGAAAAGTGAACTATTTAATAAAGTTTATTATATACATATTTACAGGTTAAGCTGAACAAAGACAGCATCTTACTATCAGCAATTAGCAAATCAAATCGAAGCATTACAGTCTAGCAAAACTGATGATTGCCTAACTAGATAACAATTAAGACCTACTTAAATGGTAACTATTCTACAATTGCATGATTTGTACAACACGTGAAACAGGTGGAAATCTGAAATAGAAGTGTTGGTGAAATTTAGTTTCACGTGCACAGGTGTAAACATTAAAAAGTGTCTCTATTCCATTCATTATTGTAATTATGTAATTACAATGCTAAATAATTTTCCCAAATGACACAAACCACTTTTGAAAACCAAGTTGAGGGATGGATACCAGTTTCTGCCAGGACACCTGTCTGGAAGCTGAGAGAAGGTAAGATGAGACATTATCATTTAATCATTTCAGTCCCACCCTTTATACAGAATTCTCAATAATACAAACTGGCCATATGTAGAGTGGGCTCATGGACTTCTTGTGAATTCTGATTGGAGTTTTTTGAATCACTTACATGATTCAGTCTTAAAATTAAGTATGAGGAAAAACTTAATGCGTTAATTTTTATAAAGCCTGATTCATTACTGACAACAATGGCTCCACAAGTCATAGTTTTAGCTTAGTAAAGACTATCATAAACAGCACTATGATAAATATATTGGAATTTAAATTACATTTTGGAATTATTTTGCCTGGCTTTTTATTACTACTACACAGTCTCTCAGCATCAAAAAATCATTTTGTACATATCTTTCTATCGATAAAAGAATTACAAGCTAACCTTTTGATGTGTTGATCTTATAAAACTGTATTGATCAATAGCCCCAGTGTTGTGACCTGAGGAGGGAGAAAATCCACCGAGGCATGGATAAAGGTGACAAATGTTTTATCAGTCAGTCTTCAACTGCCTTGTCCTGGGCTACTCCAGAACTAGGCGCAGTTGCAGCTTCCAAGGAGGTGAATTTTTTTTCCCTTTCTTCCTTTCCAAGGGCCTCTGTTCTCTATAGGCCTCTCTGCAGGCCTCTCAGGCTGATCCATCCTTTGTACTCTGCAGGATGGACCCGGGCCTCTTTGCTCTGCTGGCCTCTGCTCTCCACTGGTCCAGACTCAAGCCTCTGTTCTCTGCAGGCCCGGAGTCCTGTCTCTGCTCACCACTGGTCCTGGCTCAGGCCTCCTTGCACAGCTCCTCTGGACTCAGCCTCTCCGGTCCACAGGCCCCACCTCGGGCTTTTTGGCACCGCAGGCCCAGGCTCCCCTCAGGCACCTCTTGGTGCCTTGCTTTCACCCGAGTCTCTCTTCCTTGAATCCTCTCTCCCCACTGGAACACTGCTCTCTTATGTCTCCCACCGCCTGCAGCAGGGGGCGAGGCAGTTCCGGTATGGTACCCTTAACCTGGGGCAGGATTCCCCTTTAAGACTTCTTGCCCCCCCCCCCCTCAGGTTATCACATCAGGATCTTCACTGAATATCATTAAAAAGTGGA
Source organism: Perognathus longimembris pacificus (assembly GCF_023159225.1). Taxonomy (NCBI): domain Eukaryota; kingdom Metazoa; phylum Chordata; class Mammalia; order Rodentia; family Heteromyidae; genus Perognathus; species Perognathus longimembris. Next base: position 53,909,299 of record NC_063188.1, on the reverse strand, counting down.
TCCTTTATTAATAGTTAATGATTCAAATTCTTACAATTTCCTTTTTACGTGTTAGGTCAGCACGTCCAAAAATTTCATTTTCTACTTTTCAGGCTTTTGTTGATATTTCATCAGACTAATTCAACCTGCACATCACACAAAAGCACACGCTTTCAAGGCGACAAAAAGGAGGTGAAGACACCATGGTGGCCTAAAGGTCACGTTCAAGAGGGACCTGGGCTCCAGATTCTAAAACAACTCGCCACATCTTTTTTTTCAATCCGTCCACGCAGCGCCTCCTCCAGTGATGAAGGTGCCGCCGGCTGCACAGAAAGCCCTGGGCCACGCCTCGCCTCGCCTCCTCTAAGAAGTGGGAAGTGGGTGGAAGGCAGCTAAAGGCAGGAAAACGCAGGCGACTGACTTGCGCACCTGACCTACCGATTCCTGGAGAAAGAATAGAGTCCCTTAACTGCTGTCTGTGCCCCCAATGACCCTGTCAAGCCTCTGTTCAGTGTGACACAGTTGTGCAGGCCACAGTGGTGTGACCTCCTGGGGCCCACCTCTGTAAGTCTGTGACACTCCTGCCTAGGGCGCCCATGCTGCTGGCCTCTTGCCTTGGTCTCACTCCCGCCCAGAGTGGCACTTGCTAGGCACAGGCCTGTGGGGAGGCCCTGCACGCACAGCCTTTACAGGCCTTCCACTCTCCTGACCATTGTGCCTCAGCTCCCACGACGCTCCCCCCCCCCCCCCCCCCACTGTCCCCACCACTGTCCTGGTGGGCTGCTGTCTGAAGCCCCTCCCTGCTCTCCTCAACCCGTCCAACAAACCAAATGAATGTAAACCGGATGCAGAGAGGTTGGTCCCATGTGCTTCCACAGGCTGGGAGTTAGCGAGTCACTCTGAGAAGATCTGCGGCCTGCGACTTGCCTTTCCTCCAGCGGCCAAGTAAGATCCAAAACCCCTTGCACAGTCATTATAGACCCTGTAATGTAGGGATAGGGGGAAGCTCAGGTGGGAGACTATAGAGGAAGGCCAGTGGCTAGAGCAAACAGCCTGCAGATGGCCAGGTCTCCTGGGCAGCCAAGTTTTTCTTTTCTTTTCTTTTTTGTCAGTCATGGGGCTTGAACTTGGGTCCTAGGCACTGTCCCTGAGCTTCCTCGTCCAAGGCTACCACTCTAGCACTTGAGCTACAGTGCCACTTCTGGTTTATTGGTTGTTAATTGGACCTAAGCGACTCACAGAATTTCCTGCCCATGCCTGCTTCAAATTGTGATTCTCAGATCTCAGCCTTCTGATTAGCTAGGATTACAGGTGGGAGCCACTAGTGCCTGGCTCGCAGCCAGGTTTTTCTAATGGAAGGATGTCATTTTTTAACAGTTCTTAAGACCAGAAGTTTATAATCAAGACGTCAGCAGGGTTACTTGCAGGCCTTTATATGCTCTACTGAAAAATACATTCATTGTCCCTTTCCAATTTTATTGCTTCCCAACAGTTCTTCACATTTGGCCATATCAGTTCAGTCTCTGCATCCACCATTACAGTGCCTTCCTCTACCATACCTTTATAAGAATATTTGTCAGTAGATTTAGGGTTTGCCTGAATCCTGGATGTTTGCTTCATTTCCAAATTCATAATTTATCTGCAAAGATTTTTTTTCTCCAAATAAAGCAGTAATCACATGCTCCAGGGATTAGGGTATATGCACATATTTTGCAGACTGTCACTTTGCAACCCACTGTGGGAGATTTTCTCCTCCGTGAATAGCTGTCAGGGAATTTATTGTACAAAATCATTTCTACAACAACATCAATGAAAACCTAAGGGACAGTGCCCAGGTATTGAATTCAAGTCCCACAACAAACACCAATATTGCAAAATTAGGAGAATTTCAATTGTTCTATTTTTACGAGTATATGGACAGTTCCACTGACTTTGAGCCAAAGTGACAGTTCTCAGTCTTGTTATGCCAGTGTAAATACTCATAGAATAAGATATGAACAGGAAAAAATACCTTTAATATGCAAATATTGTGCATTTCCTCTATTTTAGGTAGGAAATTATTTTATAAACTGTTGACTGTTGTGAGATATATATATATATATATATATATATATATATATATATACTGGTTACCCCATACAAAATGGCTTCTCAGTATTTATTTCCTTTATTTGCTGGCATTATCTGTTGATTCACAGTCACTAACTTTTGAACACCTCTGGGAGTGGAAAGTCTGAATATGCAGACAAGCTCTAGTCAGTTTGTTATATAAAAGTAGAGTTTTGCCATGTGCCAGTGACTCATGCCTCTAACCAGAGGCTCCTCAGGAGACCTGAGGCACATAGTTCAAAGCTAGCCCTAGCAGGAAAATCGGTGAGACTCTTTTTTGTTTTTTTTTTCAAATTTTGATTATCAAACTGATGTACAGAGAGGTTACAGTTTCATACGTTAGGCATTGGATACATTTCTTTTTTTTTTTTTTTTTTTTGCCAGTCCTGGGCCTTGGACTCAGGGCCTGAGCACTGTCCCTGGCTTCCTTTTTGCTCAAGGCTAGCACTCTGCCACTTGAGCCACAGCGCCACTTCTGGCCGTTTTCTGTATATGTGGTGCTGGGGAATCGAACCCAGGGCCTCATGTATACGAGGCAAGCTCTCTCACCACTAGGCCATATCCCCAGCCCCTGGATACATTTCTTGTACTGTTTGTTACCTTGTCCCTCATACCCCCCCTCCTCCCCCTTTCCCTTTCCCCCCCTGATGTGTTCAGTTCACTTACACCAAACAGTTTTGCAAGTATTGCTTTTGTAGTTGTTTGTCTTTTCTTACCCTGTGTCTCTCAATTTTGGTATTCCCTTTCAATTTCCTACTTCTAATACCAGTATACACAGTTTCCAATATACTCAGATAAGATTACAGAGATAGTGTAGGTACAACCACAGGAAGGTGATACAAGAACCTCATCAATAATAGAAGCTACAGATACAGATGGGATGTTGAAAGTAGTCACAACTGTGATATAACAATCGTTTCCATAACATGGAGTTCATTTCACTTAGCATCATCTTAGGTGTTCATAAGGGTATAGCTATTGGGCTCTTGTGATGCTCTGCTATGACTTGCCTAAACATGTACTAATTATTCCCAATAAGGGAGACCATAGAGTCCATGTTTCTTTGGGTCTGGCTCACTTCACTTAGTATAATTTTTTCCAAGTCCTTCCATTTCCTTACAAATGGGGCAATGTCATTCATTCTGATAGAGGCATAAAATTCCATTGTGAATATGTACAACATTTTCCTGATCCATTCGTCTACTGAGGGCATCTGGGTTGGTTCCAGATTCTAGCTATGACAAATTGTGCTGCGATGAACATTGTTGTGCTGGTGGCATTACTGTGATTTTGTTTGTGGTCTTTTGGATAGATACCCAAAAGTGGGGCTGCTGGGTCATAGGGGAGTTCTATATTTAGCCTTCTGAGGAATCTCCATACTGCTTGCCAGAGTGGCTGAACCAGTTTACATTCCCACCAACAATGAAGTAGGGTTCCCTTTTGGCCACATCCCCTCCAACAATTGTTATTGTTAGTTTTCTTTTTTTTTCTTTTAAAATTTTTATTATCAAACTGATGTATAGAGAAGTTACAGTTTCATACGTTAGGCATTGGATACATTTCTTGTACTGTTTGTTACCTTGTCCCTCATACCCCCCTCCCGCCTCCCCCTTTCCCTTTCCCCCCCTGAGGTGTTCAGTTCATTTTCACCAAACAGTTTTGCAAGTATTGCTTTTGTAGTTGTTTGTCTTTTTTTACCCTGTGTCTCTCAATTTTGGTATTCCCTTTCAATTTCCTCCTTCTAATACCAGTATACATGGTTTCCAAAATACTCAGATAAGATTACAGAGATAGTGTAGGTAAAACCACTGGAAGGTGATACAAGAACCTCATCAATAATAGAAGCTACAGATACAGATGGGACATTGAAAGTAGTTACAACTGTGATATAACAGTCGTTTCCATAACATGGAGTTCATTTCACTTAGCATCATCTTAGGTGTTCATAAGAGTATAGCTATTGGGCTCTTGTGATGCTCTGCTATGACTTGCCTAAACCTGTACTAATTATTCCCAATAAGGGAGACCATAGAGTCCATGTTTCTTTGGGTCTGGCTCACTTCACTTAGTATAATTTTTTCCAAGTCCTTCCATTTCCTTACAAATGGGGCAAGGTCATTCTTTCTGATAGAGGCATAAAATTCCATTGTGAATATGTACCACATTTTCCTGATCCATTCGTCTACTGAGGGGCATCTGGGTTGGTTCCAGATTCTAGCTATGACAAATTGTGCTGCGATGAACATTGTTGTGCTGGTGGCATTACTGTGATTTTGTTTGTGGTCTTTTGGATAGATCCAAAAGTGGGGCTGCTGGGTCATAGGGGAGTTCTATATTTAGCCTTCTGAGGAATCTCCATACTGCTTGCCAGAGTGGCTGAACCAGTTTACATTCCCACCAACAATGAAGTAGGGTACCCTTTTGGCCACATCCCCTCCAACAATTGTTATTGTTGGTTTTCTTGATATATGACATTCTTACTGGGGTGAGATGGAATCTCAATGTTGTTTTGATTTGCATTTCTTTTATGGCCAGTGATGTAGAGCACTTTTTCATGTCTTTTGGCCATTCTCATTTCCTCATCAGAGAAGTCTCTTTGTAAGTCTTTAGCCCACTTGATGAGGGGGCTATTGGTTCTTTGCGGTTTTGTTTTGGAAGAAGGTAATTTTTTTAGTTCTGCATATATTTTAGAGATGAGGCCTTTGTCCGTTGAATGTCCGGTAAAGATCTTCTCCCAGTCTGTGGGCTTTCTGTTTATCTTGCGAGCTATGTCCTTTGCCGTGCAGAAGCTCTGCAGTTTGATGCAGTCCCATTTGTCCAACCTTTCTTTGATTTGTAGTCTTTCTGGGTCTTTGTTAAGGAAGTTCCCTCCTATGCCAAGGAGCCCAAGTGTTTCTCCTACTCCTTCCTTTAGTGTTTTCAGGGTGTCTGTTTTGATTTCGTGGTCTTTAATCCATTTGGAATTGATTTTGGTGCAGGGTGATATATAAGGATCTAGTTTTAGTTTGTTGCATGTGTTGAGCCAGTTTTGCCAGCACCATTTGTTAAAGAGGCTATCTTTCTTCCAAACTATTGTTTTAGCTCCTTTAAGTAGGCGTAGTTCTGTGGGTCGGTGAGACTCTTATCTCCAATTCACCAAAAGACTGGGAGTAGTGCTGTGGCTCAAGTGGTAGAGCGCTAGCCATGAGCAAAAAAAAAAAAACAAAAAAAAAACACCCTCAAGGTCAACACCTCAGTCTGGAGTTCAAGCCCCAGGACCAGTACCAAAGGGAAAAAAAGAGTTTTAAACTGGACACAGGGGAAAAACTTCAAGAGAAAGGGAGACAAGCACAAACCATGGTGAAAATGCCCAAATTAAAATGAAATATGTGAGAAAATAAAATTTACTTGGGTTGATAGCGAGAGAGCAAAATTATACTGGTAAGGACACAACTGTCATAGTAACCTTTGTTGTCTTTTCTCTTACCACAAAGAGCTTCCTTTTTTCTCCCCTGTTGCCCTCCGTTCCTGAGGATAAGCACAACAGTCCCAGCCTCTCCTAGCACTTCTTCTCTTTTCCCTTCTGTGAAATTATGGTCTCTTTCCTCTTCAACACAGTAATAGCTCATTATTTCTGGCTTTTTTTCTATATAGTGTGTGTTGTGTGTGTGTGTGTGTGTGTGTGTGTGTGTGTGTGTGTGTGTGTCTGGGGCTTGAACTCAGGGACCTAGGCACTGTCCCTGAGCTTCTTTTGCTCAAGGCTAGGACTCTACCCCTCAAGCTCCAGCTCCACTTCTGGCTTTTGGGTGGTTATTTGGAGAGAAGAATCTCAGAGACTTTACCTGCTCCAGCTGGCTTTGAACTTGTTCCTCAGATCTCAGGCTCCTGAGTAGCTAGGATTACAGACATGAAATACTAGAGCACAGCTCTGTTAAGTATTGAAACATAGTGATAACATTCGCAGAGTTTGGAAAGAGGGTATCCAAGGTAGATAGGAAATGAAAACTGAAAGTGAAGGTCCAAAGGACCTAGTCCCACCTTCTGAGCAAAGCAAAGTTGTATTCTATGACCACACTCCTTAATCACTGGGTTTTACCATCTGTATTAGTAAAGTGAGAATAATGATAGGTAACCAACTGCATCATTATGAAGAATAAATGAATTTAGTATGTAAAAGTGTTTGGCAAGGAATCTGATATGTGGTAGGTAGTTCAGAAAATTTTAATAATTATTATAGGTATGTGTCTAACTTTGTGTATTGTTTGAAAATGCATCAATGTATGTTGAAAATGAACTTTACAACTTCTTGATGGAGATGGGAATGAAAAACTGGGAAAAAAGAGACATAAGGGGTAATAATATTGTCCAAAAAAGAAACATACTCTTTACCTGACTTGTATAACTATAAACCCTCTGTACATAATCTTTATAATAATAATAATAATAAAATTTAAAGAGAAAATCAGTGTATTAGATAAAGCATTTCTTTTCCAGGAACTTACAGAGTGATAGCTGATAAGATGAGATAAATACAACATAGACAACTCTAACCAGACTATACTGGGTGGGTAAAGGCAGGCATCCTTAAGTAACTGCAACCTGGAGTAAACTTGGAGAACAAAAGAATAAATGTTAGGCCAAAAGACCACTTATGAAACAAAATGGTAATTGGATCTTTCGGAACATGGGTAGGATTGAAAAGATGAGGGTTCAAAAAGGAAACCCGGAAAGTCAAGAGTTGGCATTTGGTCTTTAATCTTTTTGAGGCTGAGGAGTGTGTGTGTGTGTGTGTGTGTGTGTGTGTGTGTGTGTGTGTGTGTATGTATTAGGTCTTAACCTCAAGGCCTCTTACTCTTGCTTGGCTTTATCTTTCAAGGCTAATGTTCTACAACTTGAACAATACCTCCATTTTTGGCTTTTTGTTGGTTAATTGAAGATAAGAGTCTCATGTACTTTTCTGCACTGGATGGCTTTGAACCAAGATCCTCCCCTGAGTAGCTAGGATTATAGTCATGTTTCACCAGTGTCTGGCTTTGAGGCTCTTTTCTGTTTGGTAAAATTGTGGATAATTATAATTTGCAAATTTGCTATGCTGGTTAAGTACAGAATTTCCCTAAAAGCATTCTTTTCATAACCTTTCATATTAAGGCACTTATTGACACTTATTATTCATAAATGAACAGAAAGCCTTGAACATTTTAGCAGCATTTTGAACATTTTGAACATTTTTGTGTGAAAAGTAGAACAATCTGACAAGGTAAATGGCTTAGGAGGGACCAATATTGGAAAAAGCTATAGTAATCCAAGAATGAAATGTCACAGTGGGAGAGAATGATGGAATGTGTGACATTTGTCAAGATGTGTTGTACTCATAACTTGACTTATAGAATTGTGACCTCTTTGTACAACTACATAGCAACAAGAACAACAACAACAATAATAATAAATGTCACAACAGTAGTGAAAGGCAGAGATTTTTAAAGCCTTGGTTGGATCAGTAAGATACAGGAATAAAGAAAGCAAAATAGAATACAACCAACAAAGAAGTCTACTTTAGGGGGGATTTGAGTTCTCCATTTACTTTTAGTATTCTTTGTCATAGCATTGAAAGAAGTTGTAGAAACAAGTGATATATCACTGTTGTTATTTTCAACATGCCATGTGAAACCATGCCCCCCTTTTTTTGTATTTTCTTTCCTGTGGTTTACCCCTGATATCACTGTAACTGTAGTACCCTGAATATTGTATATACGTGTATTGGAACTAGGGAAGGGAAAGGGAATAACAAAATCGAGAGACAACAGATAAAAAGTCAAACCATTGCAACAGCAATACTTACAAAACTATTTGGTGTAAAACAACTGTACAACTCATGGGTGAAAGGAGAGGGAAATGGGAAGGGGGAGATGGGAGAAAATGAGGGAGGAGGTAACAACTTGGATAAGAAATGTACTCACTGACTTACGTATGAAAATGTAACCCCTCTTTATTTTACTTTGACAATAAAGAAATTTTTTAAAAAAGGGAAAAGAAAGAAAATCTCATTATCTTCCTGATGTGGGACTTTGACATATTTCCTCACTTCACCATGATCCATTCCCTTGGCTCCATTAATTCATTATTTCTTACAAAAGGATAACCTTGATAACCAAAGAGAACGTGATTACCATAATATATAAAATGAGAATTAACCAAACTGCTTTGCATATGGTAATTATTTAAATGGTAAACCTATATTCATAATTGTAGCCAATAAAATTAACCATGCCATTTTTTTCTGCCTCTCAAACTTTTTTGACAGTTTGTCTAGGTTTAAAAGCCATTCTAAAATGAGGAAGACGGTAACACTGTTTGATAAGAAATGTACTCATTACCTTACTTATGTATATGTAACCACACTGTACATCACCTTCACAATAAAATAAATAAATAGATAGATAAATAAATAAAAATTACTCTAAAGTGAGTAGGACGTTTGCAAGGTTGATAAAGTATGTTATAGAGAACATAGTAAAAAGTTTTTCTTCCCCTTCTATGGGTATGAATTATTTACTCTTTCATTCAATTAATAGCTCAGTAGTTGCTTGTTGTACAAAAAACCAAACCATAAAGGTAATAAATGTGTCCCCTCACCTACTTCCTGCCACTCTCTCCATACAGGAAACTACTATCAATCATTTCATTTATACCCTATTCCAATACCATGGTTACATATATTAATGCTATTGAAAGGAGAAGAATGTCAGTTAAGTGAGGAAATTAAGTGCAAATGTTTTTATGTTAGGCTACCCTAGTTGAAATTCAGGCTTTTTCTTATGGTGTCATGAATTTGAGAAAGTTACGCAACTACTTTGTGACTCAGTTTTCACATAGAGAAAATTGTATCTGTTTCATATAGATGCTATGAGACTTAAATCCGTATGTGTGAAGTATTTAAAATAGTGTTTGACAGACAGCACACATACAGTTCATGGTAGGATTATGTTGTATATATACCATTGGAACTTGCATTGTATACTCATACTCAGGAAATCCAGTACAGGAATTAAGTGCATGGGCTATGAGTCCAGTTGCCTGGTTTTAAGGCTAGTTCCATTAGGTATTGGTGCTGTGACATTCAAAAAGTGTATAGCCTTTCTCTCTGCCTTGGTTTCCTTTGTACAATGGGAATTATAGTGTCTGCTTTCAATTAACATGATATGTGGACCATTTAGAAGAGGAGATGTAGAGCATTTAGAATGACTCACGTAGCAACCATTTAACATATATTTGTTATCATTATACCACTACAGTATCCAATTGAGTAATTTATAAAATAGACATAGCCTAAGTTACTTAATCATTTTCTTTTTTTTTTAATTTTTCTTATTTATTGTCAAAGTGACAATACAGAGAGGTTACAGTTTCATATGTTAAGCCTTGGGTACATTTCTTGTACTGTTTGTTACTTCCTCCCTTTCCCCCAATGAGTTGTTCAGTTGGTTTATACCAAATGGTTTTGCAAGTATTGCTTTTGTAGTCATTTGTCTTTTTATCCTTTGTCTCTCGATTGATGCTCATTTGGGTTATTTTACATTTCATTTTCACAAAATAGGCTCATACCATATGTTTTTCTTCTACTCAAAAATAAATATTACATTTTTAAATTGCAAAAACAAAAATAAGCCAGACAGTAGTGGCTCATACCTTTAAATCCTAGCTACTTAGGAGGCTAGGAGATCTGAGGATTGTGGCTTGAAGCCAACTTGGGAAGGAAAGTCTGTGAGAGTCTTATTTCCAATTCATTGACGAATAAAATGGGGGGGGGATTTTGGCTCCAGCGTTAGAATGCTTGAACAAAAAAAGCTTGGGGACAGTGGTCAGGTGCTGAATTCAAGCCCCAGGATTGGCACAAAGAAAATTAAAACAATCTACCTTCATTAATAAGAAGAAAGTTTCTGCAGCTATTATTTTCTCACTTCACTGTCATTTGCAACTTGAATAAACACTTTCAAGATCCTCTTTTCAGTTTGTGTCATTACACATGTGATCAGCCCACATAATTTTCCTACTAGTTTCTTTCAGTTCTATGGTATGAATGGAAAGCAGAACCATTTTATATGGTTTAAGCTGAGAAACAAACAAGACAAAACAGACCTTTTCTGTGTTTGGACTGCTGGAATCTCAGAAGATTTGGGAAAAGGTAAGTCTAAATCCTTACATATTTTTGTTCATGTTTATTTTTCTCCAGAAATCCTTAAATAGAAGTAGATTTTATGGAAACATTTTTAGTAGATGCTGTAGGCCTAAAAGATGAAAATTGTTCTCTTTGTTTTCACACTGGTAAATAGGTTATTTTTTGTTATTTCTTTATAAACAGGGTCTTGCTGTGTAACCCAGGCTGGCCTCCGACTTAATATTCTCTTGTCTTAGTCTTGCAAGTACTGGGATTACAAATGCAAGCCTCTAGGCCTGGCTTCCTTATGGAGTTGAGGGTGAAAAATGAAAGCCTTAAAGTGCACTAAAGAATCATGTAAAGGACTGAACTAAGATTTGAATCTAGTAGAACATAAAATAATAAAAAGAAATAGGAAAAAGAGAAGTGAAAATGGCAAAGAATTTGAGAAACCCATTTGCATGTATATTACTGAAAAAAGGACTATATTTGTTGTTAAAGTTTACATGAGAACAAACTCATTTTAGATAGACTTTTGGAAAATAAAGAGTTTGGCACTTTAGTCATTTCTAAATCCTCAAAGACAGCTGAGTATAATAATTATACACCTCTCCAAGTTTGTATTAAAATAAAACACTTGCTTTGGCATTACATATGATTATCCTTACAGTAACGCTGGGAAGAAGATGGAATCAGTACAATTTAATTAAGGAGAAAATTGACATCTCCAAATAAACTATCCAAAGCCAAAAAGTTAGTGGCAACCTGAAAAGAAAAACATGTCTTTTTTCTTAACAAAATATATTTATTCTTAGTCTTTCTTTTCTGTCCTTTGAGCAACACTGATTCTTGGAATCACATGTTTCATGTAGGATATAAATTCTTATTTGACCTCTTAATGTGCACTGCTTTAGTCAATTCTTTTATATTGTAGGGATATTCTACACTCGTCCTTTAGAAAACTTGTCTAATAAAATGATTGGAGAAGCCTTTCTTGTTGAACTCCTATACAAAGAACAGAAATATGGGAAGATTTGCAAACCCCTGACATGTAACAATACCTCAAGGAATGCAAAAGAAACCTGGAAAAGTAAGTTTCTAGTTGTAGAAGACAATTCCCTTCTCCCTCTTAAGATGGAAAGCCAAGAAAAATGTATAAAAGGAAATGCAACAGAACAAAATAATGATACCACTCAAGTGAAGTCTGTGGATGAGCTCACAATGACAAAACACAAAAGTGCACCTCTTCCAGGAAATGTGTCCATTGCATTGCCCATTCCAAAGAGAGAACACATTGAAGGACAACTGGATTTATATCGATCCTGGTCATGTACAAGTATTTGTCAGAATTATCCGGACCTACAGATTGGAGGGGATCATGTAGGAAACATGTATGATTCAGGTTGCTTTGTGGAACACACACATGATGATGTTTTAAATGGTCCTCTTTTGCTTTCAGTGGATATTCCATTGGGCCATTCTCCTACCATTGAGCCTCCAGAGAAAACATTTACCACAAAGTTAGTGAATGGGGATGAAATTCGAGAAAAAAGTATGTTGTTACATAAGCAGCCACTGTCGAATTCTATGCTTAATAGTTATATGGAAAAAAAGGTGAATGAACTCTACAAACAATTTTTGGAAGAAAATCTCACCAGGTGCCCCTCCATAACCAATCTGATGGTTTCCAGTCTGCTGATGAATAATGTAAATCAGATTAGCCTTCAAATCTCTCAAGAGCAGAACATAGAGACATCAAAAGCATGGGAAGCTCTCCTACACTCCCAAGTACTATGTAATCTTCATAACATTTCCCAAGAAAACAGCTCAGAAATCAGCACTCCTAACTTGCAAATATCAAACCAGACAAAAAAGGAAGGTATGAATCAAGTGTAGGTTAGTGGGACTAAGTTATGAGACTCTAGTAACATTATTCTCTGCCTTAACTGTGTTACTTTAAGTCTCCTTTGTGGTGTGGTTTTTACAGTTGTTTTTTTTTTGAGAAATGGTTGCCTTGTGGTACATCTGAATTCTTGTAGGTGATAGTTATGATAATTAAAAAATAGAAACATCCGGTCTTACTGTTTTGACATCTTTCATTTTTTGTGCTATTCAAGTTTGAGTGGTCTGTTTGTGTTTATGTAAGTGCCACTACCGCCTCAAATTGATAATCAGCCTCATTTACCAAGAAAGTAAAATACTGAAGATACCACAAAAGCTATATCAATAAGGCCATTTATTTCTCATCAAAAATGTTTAGAGACATATGAGCAGTGCTTCCTCATATTTCTAACACATAGGATCATTTATGATGACAATCAGGATCATCTAGGGAAGATTTATATATGTATATGCATGTATAAAAGCCTATTGAATAAAGCACTTTAAACTCAAATAGAATTAAACTGATATTTGAAAGAAAAATGAAAGGGGGAGGCTTAAGGTAAAATAGGGACTTTACTAGTGGTACTTCAATTAAAATTTTTGCTTTAAACTCCCCTAGTGTGAGAACCTTTATTTATTTATTTGCAGTCATGGGCTTGAACTCAGGGCCTGAGCACTGTCCCTCAGGAATTTCTGCTAAAGGCTAGCACTCTACCACTTTTAGCCACCACACCACTTCTGGTTTTCTGAGGGTTAACTGGAGATAAGAGCCCCATGGACTTTCAAGACAAGGCTGACTTTGAACCATAATCCTCACACATCTCAGCCTCTTGAGTGGCTAGAACTATAGGCATGAGCTATAGACACCAGGTGAGCATCAAGTTTTTGACATCTCCTAATATGTCTCATTATTTTTAAGGATGGGAGGAAGGAAAGCATATAGGCTGAGTGACAAAGACAAGACAGAACCCTCATCATGATTCTGGCTCAGGCTAAAAGCAGTATGTTATTGTAATTTTGAAAACTAAATTATAAGCAAATTATACTTTATGGAATGATGTTTTATTGTATATATGGAAATAAGACTTTTTACTTAGCTTACATTTCTCCCAGAATAGTGAAATGGTGGTCATATAGCTTTGCTTGCATAATAAAATTGAGTGAATGCTATAAGATTTATGTAATTGTGTTATATATTGATTTCTATGCTTGTAATCACATATTTTCTTCTAATTATCTCTTTTGCTTTTACAAAAGTTTATAGACTGAATCACCTCAATGCTCTCATAACTTGTTCTTTTTGACCAAATTGTCCTTCAGTTTAGTTTTAGAATTTGCAAATTTTTATGGTATCTTTGTAACTATCTCTGGAACATCTTTTGTTTTTCTCTTCATCACTGTTTTTCTCCTCATTCTTTGTGATCACCTTCACAATTTTCATCATTGTAAAGACAGTAAATAAAACTTTGAGAAAACTGGGTTAGTGTCAGGCACATTCTGAAAATCAGTCATGTGCCTGTTTTCTTATACAACTAGTTAGAATCATACATGAACCACTGGTATCTAACATGTTTGTAAGTTTTTTACTACCTAAATTATCAAAATAAAAAGTTATTAATATTAAAATATTTTCTAGAAGATGTGGTTTATATACACAATGGAAATCTATACTTCCATCAGAAAGGATAATATTGCACCATTCATAAGGAAATGGAAAGACTTGGGAAAAATTATAATTAGCAAAGTAAACTAGACCCAAAGAAATATAGGTTGCCTGGTTTTCCTCATTTGTTGTAAATAGAATGTGCCTATAAATCTACAAGTAAACACAATGGATGATAAAAGACAAAAGAAATCTATACTTGGACATGATAAATAATACAGGGTTCTAGATATTCACACAGTGAAACCAAAGGAGGATATTGTTAGGAGAGTATCACAAAAGGCTCAATAGCAATCTATGATCATATAAAATAATAGTTATTGAAATGAACTCCAAGAAATAGAAACAAAAGGTTTTTTTTTATTAGTTTGCTTACTTTTTCTAGTTTGTTGCTGTTTGTGTGTTTTGTACCTTTTGCCTTGTTTGTAAGTTTATGTTTTGGGGAATGTAAGACAGGAGCAAAGAAATGGAGGAACAATGGGTGAATAAATGCAGCAGTGATACTCACTAGACATTTTTGAAAATGAAATGTCCAACTTGTTGGTGGGGATAGCAGGGTAGAACTGGGAGGAAGCAATGAAAGGAGTGACATTGTTCAAAAAGAAATGTTCTCATTGCCTGATTTATGTAACTATAACACAACACCCTCTGTACATCATCAATACAATAATGATAAAAAAACAAAATGAAATATTTTCTAAAGTGAACTAAATGTTGGATTTTTGGGATGTTAATAATTTTCTTAGGTACAGTAATATGCTTTATTAAGCAGGTATGTTTATAAGCAGGGTTGAGATAGGATAGTACTTATAAAAAACCCTCAGTGTTTGTTAGTAATGAGTTTAGAAATGTATTTAAGGATACTCTCAGCTTTAACAATTTACCTTTTAAATCTATGCTTTTTTACCCCATCATAAAAATATTTATTATGTACTGACACTCATGATCAAAATGGCCTAAATTTTAAAATAATTAAATGAGGAAATGTGATAAATTTGATGTTTCATTGTGTTTTTTTTTCTTTCAGTGTGTATAGGTCCAGGGCTTGAACTCAGGGTCTGGGAACTGTCCCTGTGGTTTTTTGCTCAAGGCTAGATCTGTACTACTTTAGCCAGAGTTGCACTTCTAGTATTTTGCTGGTTAATTTGTGATAAGAATCTCATGAACTTTGTTGCTCAGGCTGGCTTCAAACTGTGATCCTCAGATCTCATCCCCCTGAGTAGCTATGATTACCCAGGTGAGCTGCCATTGCCTGGTGTTTTATCTTAACTTGTCCTTATTATACATGTACATTTTATAAGGTTATAACTTAACAAAATTTGGTTTTAAGTAGTCTTTTTAAATTGTTTTCCAACATGGGTATTATACATACGACCAGAGATTTTCCCTAAATATTGTAAGTAGGGAAGAGGGAAGCACTTTCTGTTTCACGGTTGTAAATGTTGAAAGTATGAGTTTTGTGTGTGTAAAAATTAAGCATATGCATAGATAGATGATGCAGAATAACATAATGTTTTTTGGCAGGGAATACATTTAGAGGGTTATGAATAATGGACAATATTTTGCTGCTACTTTCCTTTGTATGTCAGTGTGGTTTATATTTTTATATTCTATGTTTGTTTGATTGCAGGTAACTATGGGAGAGCCAAGAAGGGTTGGCTCAATCCTGCATAATTTTTGTCAAGAAATGTTTGAAATATTGAAATCTACTCAAGGGATGGTCTTGGACTCCTAAAATTTTCAGTCTTGATCTATGTCATAGAGTAGTTTTCAAAAGAAGCCAGCCTCCTTGAGGTTCTTAAGACTGGATCTAACACTGAAATGGAACAAATTCAAGAATGTATACTCACACAGACATACATGTATATTCATGTTGAGTTATATAGAACCATGCCCATATGACTACTTGTGACTACCTCATTAAGCATTTGTGTACTATTTTTCTGTAATAGGTAAATCCAGCTAATATATAATATATAATGTTTGCTTGTATGAAGCGCCGAGGGCTGGTTTAATGGGAAGTAAGACGATGAAAGGAGTAATGGTGTATTTAAGTGCACAAACTTTTTAAAGGCATTACTGTAAGAAAAGATATGAGCAAGTTAAAAAAGGAGTGTAATGTTTTTATGACTAGTTATTAGCATGGAAAACTAGCTAATTGGCTATGTATATGTAAAAATATGGAAAATGAAATAACTATTTAAAAGCAAAAAAATTATTGGCCCAAAAGTTTTCATAATGTCAAAAATGATGGGTGATAACATGATCCCTGATCAGGTTACTACGTGCTTTTCCATAAGGCCCAGATGAAATCTGTAAAAATGGCTATTTTGTGTTGCTGGGGATGGAACCCAGGGCTTCCTGCATGCTAGGCAAGCTCTTCCATTGAGCTACAAATAATACTATTATTATGTTTTGACTTAGTACTTGAAAATAGATCACATAAGTTATCACAATTAAATATTATCCAAATAGCTATTCTGAAAACAGTGTGTAAAAATGAGAAGTAAATCAAGGTGTATTGATTTCAGCTGAAAAAGTACCAAATCATTGTTAGGAACAGCTAATTTCATATGTTCTGCTATCTCTATTTATTGTTGAGAAATTTGTAGTTTGGAGAATTGCAATGAAGTTCTGGTTTTTACTTCCTCAAACGAATTGAGGTAGTTTGTCATGGGGAAAAATGTCAAATTCCTTGTTTTCATATGAAAGGTACTGAGGCTCACAGGAAGGATGTATTTCCTGAAATTTAGTTTGCTCTAAAATTGCAAACTGGACCCATTTGTGCTAAGTACAATTTGAGTAGAATTCAAAAAATTAAGAAACATTTCAATGTAACAGTGAAATCCCTCTTGTGTAGCTTATATTAAAAAAATAAAAATAACTTTCCCCCTTTCTTTACAAATTCAATTCTGTTTTTCAATTCCATCCTCGTAATTTTATCATTAGGAAAAGCTTCAGAATTGAGATATAAGGATCATAATGAAATAGGACCAGCTTGAGTCTGGCAGAACCTCAAAGTCAGAATTAGTTCTTATAGCTTTTTGTCTCTTTCAGAGAGATTTATCTTCAGGGTAATCTAACTACTATAAAGTAACTGTTTTTCACATATCAAACGAATGTTTATTGAGCATTATTATAAGTGATGGGCATAAAACAAAATCAATGCAAGTCCCCCATTTTACTTAGCTTAAAGCTTAGCTGTTCTAAAATTGAGAGCAAAATGAAATCATCCCAAGCTAAGTTTAAGACCATGGAAACTATCAGATGCAGCTCTAATTCATCTGTGCTAGTAGTTCTTACTTGGTCTATTCATAATCTTGTATCCAAGACTGCTGTTCTGTTGAATTACATTACCGTGACTCTATTGGCTATTAGATTTGTCGAAACATTTCTATGTTAGCTGCTGACATAAAGCTACTGCTCCCAGCCCTCCAAGTCTTCTGATCACAACCACACTGACCACTCTGCTTCCATCCTTTCTGGGTCCTTTACCTCTCTATTATCCAGCAACTATACTTTAGCTTTCATTTTCTTACAGTTCTTAAGCAAATGAAGACCTATTCTTGAACTTCAAATATTTGACTAGATTGACTGGATCTTTCTCACTCTTCGTCACATCTCTTAATATTTTCTTGCAGAAATTTAAGTCTTTGTCCCTGTGTGTTTCCCTAAAGGCACTTACTGCTTGATACAGTATACATATAGAGACTGTTCTATGGAGTGACTGACATCAATTGACTAAGACTAAATAATCTGAGAGGGTTACATGTTAAGTATTGACAATTGATTATCCTGAGCTTTTAAATGTATATTATTCTTTTTTATATGTAATCTCAGATTCAAAAGCTACTTTATGGTACATTATGCTTTATAGTGGAACGATTACTTTTGTTGTAGACCCTGAGCAATTAGACGTTATAGCTTATCTTTCTAAAGTGTCCATGTTGTGAGATACTTGTTGTGTATGTGAAGTTTCCTTAATTTCTACCATAAGTCTATATACTTGAAGAGCTTCTCTCACATTAGTGTACTTGATTATCTCAACAAAATTATACTGATTTTATTATAATTGTTTTAAGCAGAAAGAAATTAAAGTTCAGAGAAGTTAAAAATCTGCCCAAAACT
The DNA here is from genome assembly GCF_023159225.1 of Perognathus longimembris pacificus. Classification (NCBI taxonomy): domain Eukaryota; kingdom Metazoa; phylum Chordata; class Mammalia; order Rodentia; family Heteromyidae; genus Perognathus; species Perognathus longimembris. The sequence goes on along the minus strand of NC_063188.1, from coordinate 53,891,402 downwards.
ACTTAGTGTCCATATTGAAATAAATTCACTTTAACAACAGAACCCATGCTGTTAAGCCAAGATTACCAAATTTATCAAATAAAACATGCAGGATGCCCAGATGAATTTTAATTTCAGCAGAAAATAATTGCTATTTAGTATAAATTGTGGCCCCATGAAATATTGGAGGCACATTAACGGTAAACGACCACTAATTCATTATATATTAAAATGAAAGTTCAACTGGATATCCTGTTTTTCATCTGGCAAACTATTTTTTCCAGAGTGATTTCTAAAAAGCAAGAAAAACATTGAAGGTGGAGAGGGACAAGTGGAGCAGAGCATGAAAGCATTGAGTGGAAAATTGAGAAATTCAATGAAGAGGGAAATGACTGAGAATTTTGAAGACTGTAATGCAGAGATAGCATTTTATGGTATCATTTTCTTAAAAGAGAGCAGAGAAAAAAATTACTTCTCTAGAGACTGTAGATTCATAGAACTTTTCTTCTGTGGTAGGGGTATGAAGATATCTCTGTTTCAGTCCTGCCACATAAGGAAACAATTCAATGAAACAAGTGGGAAGAGAGCCAGAAAGAGTAAAGGATTTAGAATGAGAATAGTGGGCTTTGGAAAAGTTCCAAGTCAGCTACCATAACTGTCTGACAAGACACTGTATCTTCGAGGCTCAATGCCTTTATCTGAAAAATGAGGATGACAATATTTGCCCTAACTGTATTATGAGACTTTTATGAGGATTAAAAAAAGATAAAGATGATGAAGACTTGATTAAGTGGTAAAAAAAATTCTACAAATATAAGGCCTTTGCAAAAGGCAGCAGCATAATTCTAACTAATTAATTATGATATTATTTAGGTTTCTTCAAGGCTAACTTTGAGGAAGAGTCAATGAACAAGTGGTAGCAAAATCTACAACTGTTGCTTATTTACATAAATATAATATTGGTAGAGATTAGGATACTTCCTGAAATGACTCACTTCATACTGCCAAGCAAGTGTGACAGTAGGACCATGAAATCAGTGGAGTTTCTTTCTCCAGCCTTTTAGTTATGGAAAACTTAGCTAATGGTAAACATAAAATACAGTGTTATTATACATAACATATATTATATATAATGTTATGAGCAAGAAAGGCTCTATTATTGCATCAATCTTAAGCTGTTGTGAGAATAGAATCGAATGGTATAAGCCCACTATGATGACATTTGTGACCTATTTATTAAGTACTCAGTATGATCTATGTTATTACAATTTCTATTGCATTTATCATTAATACTACCATGATAAAAACTGAGATTTGTTTTTTCCTGTGACTTGAAGCACTCCATACATTTTTCTGTAGTCAAAAGCTCACTCTTAGATCCATCATTTGTAACTGAGCACAGATATGTCAGCAATCCTACTCAGAAGTCTGCATAAGTTTAAATGTGTAGTATGCAACACATTGCATTCTTTGGGGGGAAAACAAGTATTTTAGGCTTCAACCAGCAGCCATATGGAACAAGGATTTCAGCCTCTCATTCTAGACTCATAGAATTTGACTACCTGGGCAATTCTGAATCTGCTTAGATTTAATGTCAGTACCATTAGGGAAGCAGGGCTTTCTTCTAAGTAATGGCTAGTGTTTCTTCCTTAGACAATGTTTCATGATTTAAACCTCAGATAGATGAAAGTAGGGAACTTTCCCAAGGATATGACAATGGTAATATTGTTTTCCTTCTATAGAACAAATAAAGGAGATTGTCATTATGTGATCTTGCATAATAATTGCTTTATAATTTTATATATTGTAGAGTTCTAGAACTTCATAGATATAAAACCCCACGGAACAATCTAAATGCCTTTTTTCCCCCACAAATTTAGGAAACAAATACTATTTTTCTTTCTTTCTCTTACATACCTAACCACACACATCTACCCCTAAACACAATTATATAGTTGCCTACTATGTAAAAAAACAAAGAGTAAAAGAGCTGTCCTTTAAGAAAGTGATAAAAATGATTCCCTCCTTCTTTTACAACATTCAGGCAAACATTGAAAAGGCAAACTGAAAAGGGTTCTTACACAGTAGTGTAAAAATTTATAGGTCTAATCCAAAATTATTATGAAATTGTAAGTCTTATACAATACTCTTATTTTGTAGGTGAAAAAATTACTTCCAAAGAGAGGAAAAGAAATTGTCCAAGAAACCAGTGAGTGACCAAGCTAGCAGTATTACCTAGCTACTGATTCCTAGTCTGGTTGGTTTCCCTTTTATCAAATCAAAGTTCCAGGTTTCCATCTGTTAGCAATGTAGTGATACTATAACCTAGGTGGTTTCTTAACTAGTAATACAAAAAATTTAACCAAAAATGTTTTTGGAACTAGAATGTTCGCAACATCACTGTCATCACAAGCAAATCACAGGAGATTGTATTCTGAGACATATATGCCAGAAATAGCATGTGTGTTTTTTGTTTAGTGATAAATCTTATTTTAAACTTCTCCTTACAAATGAATAACTGTGGTTCCTGGCTTCTAGCCGCTACAAGGATCAAAACACATATCTGCCCCAGTCATTCAATTTTCACTGCATATCCAGATCAATTAAGAGTAAAAACTGACACATACCATGTATCTTGTAAATTTACTCAGGTGTGTGTGTGTGTGTGTGTGTGTGTGTGTGTGTGTGTGTGTGAAATAGAGAAAGTCTTCTCAAAGGGGAATAAATATGATAAATTTATGACTGGTTTAGTTTTGCTGACTTGGCATTGCTGAGGAAATAATCAAAAAGCACAATGCAGAGTTCAGAAAATAGAATGGATAATAACATGGAATTAATGCAGAATGTCTATGGGAACAAAGAAAAGAAAGACACAAACATCATACTGGTTATACCATTCCTGGTATAACCTGATATAATTCCTGATGAAGGAACGTAAGTTAATGTACAGTAAAAATATCTGTACATACCTGTTTATAGCAGCACCATTCACAAAAGCTAAATACTTGTAACAATCTAGGTGCCCATTAATTGTTGTATTGGCTAAAGAAATTGTGGTATAAGTCATGTGCCAGTAATATGCAATCTGTTTTACTAGCTACGTGGGTAGTCTAACATAGGATATCCCAGCAGAAAGTAAGGCAGTATCTCAAAAATAATTAGCAGATTCCAGGACTACAGGCATAGCTCTGAGGTAAGAATGCCTGACAAGAAACTGTAACAATCTAAAACTCAAATCCCAGTACCATCACTCCCAGCCCAAAATTAGGGAAAAATATAGTGCATAAACACAAAGAAATATTACTAAACCCTAAAAATGAAATTACATCATTTGTAGTAAATGGAAGGGGCTAGACATTGTGTTGCATGAATTAAATCAAATTGTGAAGGTTTAATATTATATATCTTCTCTCCTATGCAGGTTGCAAACTGAAAAAAAAAATGCAGGACATTAGTTAAAAATAGCTTTCGTAGGTGAGTAGGAACCACTGGAGGAAAGAGCTAACAAAGAGGATATGGTGTGTGTGTATGGGGGGGGGGATGGGAGTACAAATATTGTCTATGCACTTTGTTTACATGATTAAAATAGAACAAAGAAATCAGCTAAAATTGTTTCAAAAATGGGTAGTTTTGTTTGTAGCACATTTAATGTGTATATGGAAATATCACAATGAAACCCCTTTGTCCAAGTAATGTATGCTAATAAGAATGGGGAAATTAGTCTAATCTCCATTACATGTTTGACTAGGCAATTACATACGTTTTTCCTTCTTTGTTCCTGTGACTTTAGAACATTAAAATGTTCACTAATGTAGAAATATACAAAGCACCTTAGCAATGGTAATGTCTAGATGGAGAACAAATGAAATCTCATTACTTGTTATAGTTAGAAATATGGATAGACTACTGTGAGTGTGATGGCTGACTGATGTATAGTAGTGGCTGAATAGTTTATGAAGAATCCTAGACTCTGAAGGACTTCAGAAGGGCTGGAAATTTTCATTTAATCTACAGAGCAAAAGCCTGGTTTTACACAAGTAGAGTTCATACCATCTACTTTTCAACTTGTGACAACATGAAATACTTTCCTGTGATAAAGTTTCTTTGCCTTAATTCCAGATCTACTAAGTCTGACTCTGAGTTTTGTTTTAAAATAAACATCTAGGTCCTTAAACATATATTTTTTCCAAAGTTACACTGTAGGTCAACTTTTTCATGGTCAAGATAAGGAAATATAGAGTCAGAAAGCATAAGGGACTTGCTAAAGATCACTTTTTTCTTTTCATATTTTCTGCGAACAACTAAGGATAGACATAGAGAGATGTAAATTATGCAGAAGAATGTCCTTATCAAAGAGATTGTAGTCTCAATGGTAATGTATAGCCTCAGATCAGGTTAAGAAACATTTTAAACAAATATAAAATAACTCAAAATAATTTTTTCCTGGAAAATTTAGGGGACTAGGTGAAAAATTGAGAGATCCCATATTGAAGGATATAAATGATTATAGGTGATTGATCTATGCTTTGTATAATTCATCATACAGAATTTATGAGAAACAAAAAATTCTGAATTGCAAGTGTGATTCTTAAAGATTTTTTTATTAGTTTATGTTCTAATTTTCATGCCTTTGATGTAGGCAATTTTAATTTATTCCAATGGGGAGGTCACAATTTTAAGACCACCTTACATTGAATACTCCTGACTTTCATCATTTGGTTTTCTGCTTTAATGTTCAATTTTTCAACCACAAAAGTACTTTTGTACTTTCACCTGAGACTATACCAATAGTGAAAAAGTCAGTAGAGTATATTAGATACACAGCACTAGTGGTGTTATTGATATTTGGGCTAAACCATAGAGGTAATTACATAAAAAAAGAAAACAGCAGAAGGTCAAATGTTTTGGTATATGGCTTTCAAGCTTCTGAAGGTCTAAATCAATTGTCATGATAGTAGTTATTTGATTCTACTGTTATGTTTAAAGTTTTGGCAAAAAAGTTATGGTATATTGTAGTGTTTTATAACATAACTAGTAAACATTTTATTCCTTTATACACTTATTGCTTTTCTCATTTCACACCCTGGGAATGATGGTTCAAAATGCCCTTTGAACAGTCTTTTATAGTTTTATCTGGAACAGGGAAGTCATTTTCCAGCTTCATCTTCATTGTTTATTGGTTAAAATGTAAAACAATAATCCCAGATGGCTCAAGAAGTAATATGCTTATAACACCATGAGACAAAAAAACATACTCCATTTTTAATGGATTTGGCTAATATGCTGAAGATTAATGATCCTATGTGCAAGTTATTTTCCTGAGAGGAAATCAGAATTTTCATCTCTTAGGGTAAAGTACTTGGTGCAGATGATTTAAAAAACTTATATTGAGCTCTTATGTGAGAAAACAAACAAACAGACAACAACTGCAACTAATTTAAAGGATAACTCTTCAGGTAAAAGACTCAGTAAAAACTTTACTGAGGAACAGGTACAGAAAACAGCAAGTAACCTAGGGTAAAGTCTTCCTATGCACATTGCAGTAAAGTTATCAAGAAAAGTTCTGAGTTAAGAAGGTTTTGAGTAAAGGTGTTCTACTCCTTCCTTAACATTTTAACTTGACAGCTGGGCCAGTTCTCATACTAAGGTTTCTTTTCACTTCTATGATTATTAAGAGAGGAAGAAGACAATGAAGAACAGAAGACTTAAGGTCAGATGACTCAAAATCACACAATAGGTCTTTGCTTTTCAGAAATTTTGGGAGCCAATTCCTCAACTATAAAACCAGGTCATTTATGACCTGTGTTAATTGTTCTTCATGCAATATATTCTATACATAGATGTGTATATGTGTCTATAAAGAAAATGTGAACCAAGTATAAACTCTATACAAATGTCAATATGTTCATGCAGTTTTACTTACTGTATACTGACAAATCCCCAATTGCAAATTCCTAAAACTCTGTTGATTCTTGTGATTCTTCCCAAATATTGAATTTATGATACTGCTAATAATAAAAATGATAATAACAATAAAATAATGTATATTCAATGTACATTGAAGACATGTTATGTGCTAATCAATATTAATGATATTTTCTTAAATTGATTCAATTCATTAATTTAATGGTGAAGAAATTATACCTCAAGCTATATTTTTCACTATATGCCAGAAGACAGATTTTAGGTTCATGTGTTACTCTGCTGGGTCTACTATAATCAAATGCCATAGATTGGCTAAACACTTATGATAAAGGTTCCAGCAGGCTGGGTGCTCAAACACACATCACATCTGTAATGCTATGGATTCTGGAGGCAGAGATTTGAGGATTTTAGTTCAAAGTCATCCCAGGCAGGAAAGACCATGAGACTTTTATATCCAGTTAATCACCAGAAAACTGGAAGTGACGCTATGGCACCAAGTGGTAGATCCCAAGGCTTGGTCCAAAGAGCTCAGAGACAGCACCCAAGCCCTGAGTTCAAGCCCCATGACTGACAAAAAAAGAAAGGTTCCAATAGATTAACTTGTTGACAAGTGTCTTCTTTTTACCCCATAGACTTCTTTATGTATCATCATATGACAGGAGTGCTTTATTTTTATTCTTATAATGATACCACCACATTGGAGTTAGAACTTGAACAATAAACTTTGGGTAGGTACAAGTATTAAGTCAGAACATTTGGGAATAAACATGTCAGATTAAATTTCAGGATTAGTGAAAGATGGCTCTAAAGTCCTTCAAGCATTATTTTTCTCGCAATAAGGTCCTGGGCTTCCTAGAGTTCTTACTCAAACACTTCTATAATTATTCTTTAACTTTTAGGTAAATACTCACTCGTCGTTGCTGTTGCTTTGTGGCATTTCTGGAGCTTGAACTCAGTGTCTGGGTGATATTCCTGAGTCTTTTGCTCAATTCTATGGCTCTACAACTGTGAGCCGCAGCTCCATTTTCCGCTTTTTAGGGATTAATTGAAATAAGAGCCTTTCCTGCCCAGGCTAGCTTGAGACCTCAATTTTCAGATCTCTAGAACTCTTAGGTAGCCAGGGTTTTCTTCAGCACATAGGTGACATATCATGTGACAAGATATAATAAATTTAAAAATAAAATCATATCGAGCGTCTTTTCTGGCCACAATGAAGTAAAAACAAAGCAATAAGAAAAGTTTGGAAATTATACAAGTACAGGGAATTAAATGGCATATCCCAAGTAATTAATAGATCAATGAAGATATCAAACATTTTTGAAGCAAATGAAAATGGAGACACACATACCAAAATCTATGAAATGCAGCAAAAGAATTACTAAAAGTAATGTTTATAGCAATAAATATCTACATCAGAACCAGAAAGGTCTACAATAAAAAAAAACCCTGTAACTGTATCTTAAAGAACTAGAGGAACAAGAACCAACTCAACCTAAAAGTGTTATAGGAAATATAAATTTCAATGCCTAAGTCCAGAGTTAAAGCCCCAGACCCTATCCTTAAAAAGAAAAAGAAAACAGAAACATTAATGTGATAAAGATTTAAAAGACAATACAAAAGATTAATAAAATAAGGATTTGGTCTTTGAAAAGACAAAGAAATAGATAAATCCTTATGAAAATTACAAAAGAGAGAAGACTCAATAGAATCAAAGCTGAAAAGGAGGAAGATGTTGACACTAGAGAAAAAGAAATGAACAGGGGCTGGGTAAGTGCTTGTCTCCTACACATGAAGCCCTGGGTTTGATTCCTCAGCACCAAATATATAGAAAAAGCTTGAAGTGGTGCTGTGGCTCAAGTGGTAGAGTGCTCTAGCCTTGAGCAAAAAGAAGGCAGGGACAGTGCTCAGGCCCTGAGTTCAAGCCCCCGGACTGGCAAAAAACAAAACAAAACAAGAAATGAACAAAAATTCCACAAAACTTTGAAAGCAGAAAAAATGATCAAATTTCTGGACACACATACATTACCGAGATTAAATCTTAAAGAAACAAGTAGTTTAAATAGTCTAATAATAAGACATGAGGTTTAATAATTAATAAAAAGACTTATATCAAATAATAGCTCCAAATTAGAAGGCTTCTACTGAACACTTAAAAGTAAACAAACATGAATACTTCTTACATTATTCCAAGAGAAAGGATAGGGATGAATTCTTTCAAATGCATTTTTCAAAACAAGCAATATTTTTAAACCAAACTAGAATGGGGAGAATAACAAAAAAGAAAAACATGGGGTCAATCTCCTTGATGAGAAAACATACTAAAATATTAAGCTAAAAACTAAATATGTACCTGTGGTGTCCCACTTTCACAGAGCAAAGGAAAAAATGTCACATGATCATCTCAATGTGTGTGTAAAAGGCATTTTGGAAAACTCACATGTCTTTCATGATTAAAAGAAGCATATAAAGTACGTAGAAAATGTTTTTGTGACAGAGAAAATGGAGCAAAAGTACTTTGGAATAACTGAAAGTTTTTAAGATCTAAGGTAAAATCAAGATGCCTATATTCACAATTTTTTTTTTATTCAGCATAGTGCTTGAAATGTCCTGGCTAGGATTTTCATAGTAAGCAATTTAATAGGAAAACAAGAACTCAAATGATCACTTTTTGAAAAGAACATGACCTTACATACAGAAAACCTTCCTGTCTCCATCATAAGCCCGTTAGAACAAATGGTGCTTTCAGCAATGTTTTAGAATACTAAATGAGCACACAAAACCAGTAGCATTGTTACATGCCTAAAGAAAATTATTTGAACTAGAAACCAAGAAAGCAATTGGACATGCAATAGCTACAAATAACAAAATACCTAGGAGTACATTTAGCCAAGAAATGAAGGATGTTCCTTTAAAAAATTATAGAAGTGAAAGATGCCTATAAAATCTTTAAATAAATAACTTGGAGAGAATCAATATAGTTCAGTGTTCATACTACCCAAAGTTATCTAAAAATTGAATGCAATCCCAATCAAAATACCATTGATGTTCTTTACTGAACCTGAAAACAAATATAAAATTTCTATGGAATCATAGAAAAGTGCAAACATCAAAAGCCACATTCAGAAAATAGAACAAAGCTGGAGACATTATGCTATAGAGCTGTAATAATCAAAACTTGGTGCTATTTGCATAAATACAGATGGAAAGAGCAGTAGAACTGAATAGGGAGCCTGGAAGTAAATTCCACATCAAAAGCCAACTGAGTTTCTGAAAAGGATCAAAATCTGTACGTTGAAGAAAGGACAGTCCTTTTGATAAATGATATTGGGAAATTTGAGCTTCCATATGCAAAAGAATGAAACTGTCACAATGAGTACCAAAATCAAACAAAACAAAACATAAAACAATTAAAATATGAATGGCAAGAACTGAAACTGTGAAACTACTAAAAGAAAATTTAGGAGGAATTCTTCATAATATTGGAATGGGCAAGTTTTTCTTCCTGAGATAATAGCTTAAAGCAGAATATATAAACAGTGAAATTAGGCAAATGACATTACATTAAATGTAAAATTTTGTGTACAGCCAAAGTAACAAACGTACTGAAAGGGAGAGAATGTTTGCCAAGGACACATGTTGACAAATGGTTGATAACCAGAATACTAAGACATTTAAATATTCAATACCAAAAATACAAATAATGCTGAGATATGGACAATGGACATTTCCCAAGGAAGACATATGAGACTGGGGATATAGCTGCGAGCTATAAAATTGCCTACCACGTTCAACACCCTGTTTGTTCCCTAGCATCATCACACATAAGGGGAAGAGGCATGTGGAAAACTCCTGAATATCACTAATTTTTCTGGATATGAAAATCAAAACCAGAAGGAAATGTCATCTTAAGAATGATTATGATTATAAAAAAGACAAATGATGCAAAATATTTGTAAGAATGTGGAGAAAAGAGAACCCTTGTATGCAGTTGTTGGGAATGTAAATCAATATGAGCATTAAAGAAAACTAAAGATTAATACTCATCAAAAATTTAAAAAATAGGGGCTGGGGATATGGCCTAGTGGCAAGATTGCTTGCCTCGTATACATGAGGCCCTGGGTTCGATTCCCCAGCACCACATATACAGAAAATGGCCAGAAGTGGCGCTGTGGCTCAAGTGGCAGAGTGCTAGCCTTGAGCAAAAAAAAGCCTGGGACAGTGCTCAGGCCCTGAGTCCAAGGACCAGGACTTGCCAAAAAAAATAAATAAATAAAAAAATAAAAATAAATTAAAAAATAGAGCTACCATATGATCCAACAGATACATATCCAAAGGAAATGAAATTAGTTTTTAGAATAGATATCTAAAGCTCTCATGAAAATTATACTAAGTGAAGTGAGCCAGACCCAAAGAAATATGGACTCTATGGTCTCCCTCATAGGGAATAATTAGCACAGGATTAGGCTAGTCACAGCAGAGGATCACAAGAGCCTAATAGCTATGCCCCTAAGAATGCATAAGATAATGCTAAGTGAAATGAACTCCATGTTATGGAAACAAGTGATATATCAATGTTGTAATTACTTTCAACATGCCATGGGAAACCGTAGCTTCTATTTTTGATGATCCTCTTGTATCCTCTTCCTGTGGTTGTACCTGCACTATCACTGTATCTTATCTGAGTACATTGGAAACTGTATATACTGGTATTAGAACTAGGAAAACGAAAGGGAATACCAAAATCGAGAGAAACAGGATAAAAAGACAAACGACTACAAAAGCAATACTTGCAAAACTGTTTGGTGTAAACCAACTGAACAACTCATGGGGGGAGAGCGAAAGGGGGAGTGGGAGGGGGGAATGAGGGAGGAGGTAACTGAAAGCATAGGTATCGGCCATCCCAGAGGACCATGCAGAGATAATCACAGGCAGGAGAAGAAGGTTCATAAGGAGGTTTATTAGTGGGGCCATAGTTCCCACTGGAGAGGGAGCTACAAGGCATCTGCACCTTAAGCAGGTGGCAGCTTCTCTCTGGGGGGGGGGGGAAGGGGACGTAGTTAGGTAGTAAGTAGGAGTGGCTCATTAGGTATGGGTGGATCTGGGGGCTAGTGGGAGGAGCTGAGGACCTGAGGCTAGGGAAATGCTAACATTCCCCCATTTGTTGTTTATTAATAATAGAGGAGGGGTACCAGGCCGGGAGTATGGGCAGAGGTTGTTTCTTCTGGAGCTACTTCCTGCTGTAAAAGGGCGAAGTAGTCAGGGGTCCCTGATTCATCATTTGGCCTGGTACCGTCCAAGAAGTATTTATTTGACAGTTTGGTTGGTAAAAGCCCTCATCATTTCCACGAGAATGGTTATCAGGGCCAATGGGTGTCATGGTCTCCTCTGGCTACCTCCTGCAGCTTGGGCACATCAAGGAGTCACTGGGGCTGGGGTCTTCAGGGTCCAGATCTGCACTGGGCAGAGCAGTGTAGTGAGAGGATGGCCTTGAACTACAAGTTCCCAGGTGGCATCCTGGGTGAGGGATGTTATCCTGTTAAAAGAGACTTTTGAAAAGGTCAGGCAAAAAGCTGACAAGTTCACAGGACCAGTTAACATGAATGACATGGGAGGGAGAACACACCCTGGGCACAAGCCAGGAAAGTTCCATTTGGAACATAAACCCAGTTGTGGCCCATTACAAGGAAGGAGGAATAACTGGACTCGGGGCAGGAGGGAAGTGGTTAGGTTAGTGGACTGGTTGGAAGTAACCAGTCAGAGGCTAATATATATATTTAAAGGCAAGAGTGCAAGTTTCTGTCCAGATGGAAAATGGACAGGTATGGACATTAGGTGGGTAAACAACTATTCCTCTTGATCTCCCGGCTCTGATTAATTTTGAAAGGGCAAGTTTAAATTTACTCCATTTAAGATGAAACTTCATCTCCTCTTACTCCTCTCCATGGTTCCTCATTCTCAGGATTGACCTTGTCCTGAAGGTCTAGGTGCTCATTGCTTGGATACCTTGTCCCAGTTGGCATTCACAGGGTTTGAATTCAAGGCCTGGGCACTGTCCTTGAGCACTTCTGCTCAAGGCTAGTGCTCTACCACTTGAGCCACTGAGTCACTTTCAGCATTTGGCTGGTTCTCTTGAGCCCAGCTTCCACTCTGGCTCTTTGCTGGTTAGTTGGGAGATGGAGTTTTAGAGGAATTTTTTTTTTCCTGCCCGGGCTGGCATCGAACTGCAATCCAAGGAGTTTTAGACATAAAAGCTCTTTTTATTTCCAATTAAACCAACAGGAGAACAATAGGAATAGAGCTTACCTGTAACTTGTTGAGAATTGACCAACAAATACTTGCCAGAGTTCTGCTGTAACACTTAGAGAACAGCAGACTGAATGAGACACATGTGCCATCAAATCATATCATTTAAGCTTACTGGCAGGTGGAAGAGAACACAAATGAATAACAATCAAGAGGGCAAAGGGTCAGGACAATGGAAAAGTCTCAGTTTCAGCAGATCCAAAGTGGCTGTGTCTTCCATCCTGAATCAGCAGGCTTAGTCAGGTGTGATGGAGGCAGGCAGGAGAGATGGGTTGGATCTGGGTGAGGCTGTAGTGGCATCGCAGAGTCCCCTGAATAGATTGTCACACCTCCTGCTGGGTTGCCTGCAAATTTCTACACGGACTGGTTAAAGACATTTGCAATCTCCCAGTATTCCCTGGTTGCTTACTCTGAAGACTCTGGCTTTTGTAGGCTGCTGCCCTACTGGTTTAAGCAGGGTGACGACTTTAAAAAAATTTTAGAAGGCTTGGGCCTTTAACCATCTTCCTAGTCACAAAATTCACACAGACCAAAGGCCAACCATGTCTGCTCTCTGCAGCAGCCACGACAGTTTCTGAGACTTGGAGGGGGAAGACACCAGTGCTATACCAATGCAACCCTGTGGACACCAAACACAACTCTGATGTTTTTAACCTTGGAGTAAGTCTCGGTTGCAACTCTGTCATGATAGGCCTGCTTTTTAGGCCCAACTGTAATCTGGAGGGGGGGTGCAGAGCCAGGGCAGAAGCACTCTGGGCCTGTCAAAATCTTCACAGGAACACCACCAGTGAGTCCTAGATTCCCTGAGCAGTTTTCCATGCGAGAGAGAGAGAGAGAGAGAGAGAGAGAGAGAGAGAGAGAGAGAGAGAGAGAGAGAGAGAGAGAGAATAAGGAATCACTAGTAGTGAAACCAGGCAGTTTGGGAGCAGACTGTGGAGGCAGCTTCCTGTAGCCACAGACTGCCACAGTCCACGCAGCTAGCACACATGTCAACCTGCATCCTATAAAGCAAAATGTCAATCCTGGATCAGGAAAATCGAGGTTAGTAGCCACATTTGCATACTCGTTCCAAAATGACTCTGGTCCCTTGATCTTAAAGAATTTATGAGAGCACTAGAGAGAAAACTGGAGAAGCAAACTCTTAGTCTATACCAAAGAATTTTCAGGATCAGATGTACACTTGACTTTATGCATAGGTGGACATAAAGAATAACACACTGGATTTACATCATTGTACTTATACCATGTGCTGCATATTTGAACCTTTTGGAGTTTTTCTTAGACACATTTGCTTGCACCCAAACATTATCAGTTTGGGTTTAAAACCTGGGTTTTTCTTTTGGCTAGGAGTCTGGTGATTAGAGTCAGGATTGCCTCCAAGCTGTTCACTGTGACTCCACCCACAGCCTGCAAAGATCAGCTTAACACAAGACTTAAAATAAGTTAAAATAGTAGTCAATAAAGCATGTAATTCTGAAACCATGATGCCAGTTTTTACATGCTTTACCAACAGACAGACAGACAGACATACAGACCATTGTGCACAAGCTTTGGGGCACGCTTAGAATTTTTTTTAAATTGGACATGTAAGTTTTCTGGAATTCCAGTGGCAAAATGATATTATTTTGCTCATATTTTAGAACCACGTGGTCAGTTAGAAAACAAAAACTTTTCCAGCAAACAAAAAGTTCCAGATTATCCAGTGAGGAAATGGAGAAGCCACATTTTGAGAAACCAGTTCAGCTCCAATGGGGAGCTGAAGTGGGATGCTATGACCAGAGAAGGTCCAGGAGATGGGTCACAGGATACGAACAGAACACAGACACGTGGCACAGAGTAATGGCAGCGGAGCTGGTCAGAACCTTAGCAGGCTCACAGCAAGACACCTTCACCTTCCAGCATTTGGATTGCAAGGCACATTTGAATTGCAAGGCCACAGTTACAGAGTTCAAGGTGGGGGGCAGCGTTACTGGGAGCTTGAGTCTCCACATCCCTGCCCAGTCTCGAGGAATTTGGCATGCCCACCACCTGGGGGATGGGTGGGACTCCACCTCCAAGAGTTTTTGGAACCTTGATGGAACCAAGATGGCACTTGCTAAAACCAATTCTATTGTCCACCATGTGGTCAATGCTAGAGAAAACAGGATTTAGCCAACAAGTAGAACTTAACCGAATCTCCAAGCTTAACAAACATCAATAACAAGAACAGAAAACCTTTCTTTGTGTCTTTCAAAGCAAATGTTAAACAAATATTGGTCACAGGCAGGCAGGCAGAGTTTGGAGCGATACAGAGAGAGAGAGAGAGTGAGAGAGAGAGAGAGAGAGAGAGAGAGCTCATAGAAGTTATGTAAGTTACGTAAGTCCTGTAAAATATTCCAAATTTGTAAGATTGGGCTTAAACTTGAGCAGCTTTTAGACTGTTATCCACTTGATGAGTGACCAGCAGAGCTGAACTACAGATCAGTTGACTCCAAACATCCACAATTGCTGATCCCCTTTACCTAGCCCAGTGGCTGAAGGTCACAGGCCCAGTGGCCTTCCTGGGGAGTGGGGTTCGGAAATTGGAGCCAAGATTTACGGTGGCCCAATGGCCTTAGGAAAAATCCAAGCTCCTGGCTAATGGTCACTCACCCTGGTTGGAGTTTCAAATCTGTTGTGGTGGATGATTGTGCCCCTCCCACAGTAAGTGATTAGCGGAGCTGAGGAGTTAAATACCAAGCGTCCCCGGTATTACTCTGGTCAGCTGAAATGTAGGAGACAATCAGCAATGAGGCCGTCACCCCAGGAGCTGTGTCCCGGACCCAGCGCAGAGTGTGGCCCTGAAGCCATGACCCTGTGGCCCTACAGTAAATCGTAAAATCGGATCTGAGCCCTCAGTTAGATTATCACTTACCTTGGGTGTGAGGGAAAATTTGTAGATTGTTGTGGTGGATGGAAGTAGAGCACTCGATCAGAAGTTACCTCGGTGGTGCTCTGGGTGGGCTTAGGACAGCAGAATAGGTCCCGGGGGCAGCTTGGATCCCCCAGAAATGGGGGAGCAAATCCACTGAGGAGCCTATCCCGGGTTCAGCCCCAATGAAAGCATAGGTCTTGGCCATCCCAGAGGACTATGTGGAGATAATCACAGGCAGGAGAAGAAGGTTCATAAGAAGGTTTATTAGTGGGGCCATAGCTCCCACTGGAGAGGGAGCTACATGGTGTCTGCACCTTATCCAGGTGGCAGCTTCTCTCTCTGGGGGAAAAGGGGATGTAGTTAGGTAGTGAGTAGGAGTGGCTCATTAGGTATGGGTGGATCTGGGGGCTAGTGGGAGGAGCTGAGGACCTGAGGCTAGGGAAATGCTAACAGTAACAAACAGTACAAGAAATGTATCCAAGGGGCTGGGGATATGGCCTAGTGGCAAGATTGCCTGCCTCATATACATGAGGCCCTGGGTTGGATTCTCCAGCACCACATATACAGAAAATGGCCAGAAGTGGCGCTGTGGCTCAAGTGGCAGAGTGCTAGCCTTGAGAAAAAAGAAGCCAGGGACAGTGCTCAGGCCCTGAGTCCAAGCCCCAGGACTGGCCAAAAAAAAGAAATGTATCCAATGCCTAACATATGAAACTGTAACCTCTCTGTACATCACTTTGACAATAAATTTTGTAAAAAAAAGAAAGAACGAATTTGAGTGTTTTTCAACTAAAAAAGAGACAAAAAGTGTGGCACATACCCAAATGTATCGCATTCATATATTCTACATATCAAGTATTTCTCAAATTATACTATTTAGTCTTATGTAGATGAAGAAAATTTGGTACATACATCCAATGGAATACTATTAGGCTATGAAAAGAAATGAAATCCTTCCACTTGAAACAATATAGAAGAAATTTAGATAATTACATTAAGTTAAATGAAGCACAGAATTATAAGCACCATATGATTATGCTTTGATGTGCAATATTAAAAAGTTGGTTGATGGGTAAGGACACAATGGATACAAGTTATATTTAAGAAGGAATTCGAAATTCTAGTATACTTATGTACAGTAGGGTAACTATAAAATAGCAATACATTGTATATTCAAAATCTACAAGAAAGGGCTTTCATTACTTTTGCTATAAAGAAATGACCAGAGAAGGGCGGAGACTTCCGGGAAGACAGCAGACGAGCTGCAGTGCACTAGCTCAGCTCCCTCCAGCACCGCAGTTTTCTCTCCCCATAGAAACTTTTACCACTAGAAATACAACCAGCGTAAGTTGTAACAGTACAGGGATTCTGGCCAGGGAGGAAAAATCGACTTTGCACATCTGAAAACACAGATTCGAGCTATGGGCGGTATCCCACCGCCATGCCAGTGTTGGCGGTGCTGGCACAGCGCCCGTCACAGCAACCCGCACTCCACGCAGGTAAAGCACACAGTGGAGACCAGGCGGCAGCTGAGCACGGACGACCTGAAATCGCAGAGAAAGCGTGAGTACCCCACGAAAGATATTCTCACTCGCGCCTACAGAGCAACTTCTGCAAGGCAGCCCTTCCCCCACCGCCAAAGCAAAGCACCATCTTTGCCACTGGCATAGGGTCAGACCAGATTGGAACTAAAGCGGGCCTGGGAAAAGTGAAGTCAAATTAGCCATCTTTGAAAAGGGCAAGAGGGACCGAAGAGTGAGAGCCAGCTCCGCCCAGGAGAATGCCCCCTGCCCAGGCGGGAGGTGTGCCCTGGGCCTCGGCTTAGCCAGAGGTGCCCTGTCCTGCCCGCCAAAACTTCTAAATTTAACGCGAAAACAGCCAGCAGCTCCCGGCGGCACGGAAACACCAGACGGAGGAACCTGAGACAGTTAAACGGTCCCGTCACAGAGGAAGCCCAATTCCTACCCCGAAACGGAGCTGCTTTCCATAGCTACCTCCACCAAGAAGGCCGGCCCGCCCAGGAGGCAGAAGCCTTGCACTGGCAAGCACCTCTCAGCCGGGTAAAACACGCCAGAGGCGCCCCGCCCTGCTAAGTCCACAGCCTATTCAAAGGCAGGCGTTAAAGGCCACGGCCCTGCAGCAGACAGAAGAGCAAGATGAATTCTGCCAAACCCAGACAATCAGGAATATAGACTGCAGACCATCACAAGGAAACCAGAGACTGGGGAAAGACCATCCAAACAAGGAAGACTCCATTTTTTTTTCTTTATCTTTTCAACATTTCTTAAACTTAAAAAAAAAAAATTTTTTTTTCAATTCGTCGTCTTTTTTTTTTTTCCATGTTTTCTATTTTTACCTGTTTGTTTTATCAAGTTTTTTTTTTCTTTTCTGTTTGTTTGGGTTGTTCCTTTTCTGATTTTTTTTCCTTTTTATTTTATTTTCTTTTTTAAATAATTTTTCTCTGTTGTGTGCATCTGTCTCCCACTATTTTTAATTTATTTCTCTCTTTGCGTTCTCTTTCTGTAAAACTTTCCTATGAAGAACACCTCCACTCTCTTCTGCTAACTCTCCATTATCTATCATTGCAACCTTATTCTCTCTACTGATTCTACTCTTCTCGACACTTCCACGTCACTGAAACTAAACCAAAATCACCACCTCCCCTCCCCAATACATTTTACTCTATTCTCTTTACTACCTCCAACTTACCCTCCTGACTTACTGCCTGGACCTCCAGTCTCCAATTACTCCTGGTTATTGGATAGAGGGTATCCCAGCTTAATCCGAGTGAATCAAAGGGGTTCATAGAGAAAGCCAGTCCTAAAAGAACTTAATATAAAAAAAAGAATTGCGTATAGGGTTGTAACAGTAAACAAGTAACTACTGAATACAGGGCCCAGGATCAGTTGTTATATTGAAATTGTATTCTTTAGGAACACCAAATCTAATTTTATAGACAGGTATACAGGGTATCTGTACAAAATCGTGAACTTGTAAGATTTACACAACAGTGCTTGGTAAGGGCTGCTTTGGGTCTTAAACGGTGCTCACAGGTGCTGGTAGACTGGCATCCCCAATTCAAATGGGCAGAAGAAACACAAGAAAGATGGCAAACAATGAAGTCTTATCCCCCACTGAAAACAATCAGGAAGCAGAGCAGTCAATCAAAGACATAGAAGAGAACCCTCAAAATGCTCTACAAAGTCTACTGATAAATATGATAAATGAAAAGTTTGAATCTCTTCAGTCAATTATTCTAGAGCGTGAGGAGGCAAAGCAAAAATTAATGGAGAATTTCATGGCATTCACAAATAGAAAGATAAATGAACTTCAAGATTCAAATGAAAAGATAGCTAACCAGCTTAAAGATTTGAGAGACAACTCTCAAAACCAAAGTAATGAAGTTAATGAAGTAAAGAAGTCCATACAAGACCTAAGAAATGACATGGAAATTATCAGGAAAGACCAGTCAGAAGCAAAAGAGATTCGAAATCAAGTAACTAGCCTACAGTCCCGACTAACTGAAGCAGAGGAGCGAATTTCAGGAGCTGAAGATTCCTTAGATTCTATGGAGAAAGATCAAAAATCAATACAAATCCAGTCCAATCAACAAAACAGATCGCTACAGGAGATTCAAGACAGGATCAGGAAGCCCAATTTAAGGATAATAGGTATTGAGGAAAACTTGGAGAAAGAGGTTAATGGGATAGGCAACCTATTTAACAGAATATTAGCTGAGAACTTCCCAAATATCCAGAAGGAAAGGCCTATACAGATACAAGAAGCATTTAGAACCCCAAATCGACCAGACCAGAATAGGACTTCCCACCGACACATTGTGATCAAAACAGGTTCAGTAGAGTGCAAGGAAAAAATACTCAAAGCTGTTAGGGCAAAGAAAACAATCACATATAAAGGAAAAGCAATCAGAATTACCCAGACTTCTCAGCAGAGACCATGAAAGCAAGCAGAGCCTAGAATGAAGTATACCAAACTCTAAATAAAAATAACTATCAACCAAGAATTCTGTACCCAGCCAAACTCTCCTTCATAGCCAAAGGTCAAATAAAAATCTTCCACAGTAAGGAAAAACTGAAACATTATATCTCCACCAAACCAGCTTTACAGAAAGTCTTTAAAGATGTACTATACAGGGATAATAATCAAGATCCCAATACAGACAGAGAAATGAACCCTCATTAGTAAACATCAGATCAAGAAATGGGAAGACACAGCTTTAAACAAGATAGTGATAATGAAAGGAACAAATGATCATCTCTCAATCCTAACTGTCCACATTAATGGACTTAATTCTCCAATCAAACGACATAGGCTCATAAGTTGGATCAAAAATCAAGATCCATCTTTCTGCTGCCTCCAAGAGATATATCTATCCAACAAAAGTAAACATCTTCTAAAGGTGAAAGGCTGGAAACAAATCTATCAAGCAAATGTCCCCCATAAACAGGCTGGAGTTGCAATCCTAGTATCAGACAAAATTGACTTCAAATTTAAAAAGGTAAGAAGAGACAAAGAAGGTTACTACATACTAGTAAAGGGATCTCTCCTACAGGAAGAAATAACCATTCTAAATATCGACACACCAAATGCAGGAGCATCCAACTTCATCAAAAAAAACTACTGACTCTAAAAACACTCATAGACCCAAACACATTGATAGTTGGGGACGTTAACACTCCACTATCACCTCTGGACAGATCAACACGTCAAAAACTGAACAAAGAAACCACAGAACTAAACAATTGCATAGACAAACTAGACTTAATCAACATCTACAGAAAATTCCACCCAGCAAGGACAGAATACACATTCTTTTCGGCAGCACATGGAACATTCTCCAAAATAGATCACATCTAGGGCACAAAGAAAATCTGTACAAATTCACAAGTATCAAAACCATTCCCTGCATTCTCTCAGACCACAATGGAATAAAATTAGAGCTCAACTCAAACAGCCACCACAGAAATTGCTACAATTCATGGAGACTAAACAACACACTGCTGAACCATCAGAGGGTCATTGAAGAAATTAAAACAGAAATTCAAATGTTTATGGAATTCAACCAAGTTGAGGACACAAAGTACCAGCTCCTTTGGGACACAGCAAAGGCAGTACTCAGAGGAAAAGTTATATCTCTGAGTGCATACATCAACAAACTGGATAAACAGGAACTCAATAATTTAAGGAAGCACCTTAATTTCCTTGAGAGAGAACAACAAGCCAAACCCCAAATCAATAGATGGAAGCAAATAATTAAAATCAAATCAGAATTAAATCAATTAGAGACAACAAAAAACCATCGAAAGAATCAACAAAACAAAGAGTTGGTTCTTTGAAAAAATCAACAAGATAGACAGACCCCTGGCAAACCTGACCAAAAAACAAAGGCAGCACACTCAAATAAACAAGATAAGAGATAAAACAGGTAACATCACCACAGAAATAACTGAAATTCAGAAAATAATAAGGGACTATTTTGCAAACCTTTATGCCAACAAATTCGAGAACTTGGAAGAAATGGATGATTTCCTAGAAAAAATTCATATCCCCAAACTGAACCATGAAGATTTAAACCTTCTAAACAGACCCATATCCAGTATTGAAATAGAAATGGCAATAAATGATCTCCCATCCAAGAAAAGCCCAGGTCCAGACGGATTCACTGCAGAATTCTACAAGGCCTTCATAACAGAACTCACACCAATATTTCTCAAACTCTTCAATGAAATTGAAAGAGAACATTCACTTCCAGACTCATTCTATGAAGCCAGTATAACCCTCATCCCAAAACCAGGCAGGGACTCCTCACGGAAGGAGGACTATAGACCGATCTCCCTGGTGAACATAGACGCAAAAATTCTCAACAAAATTCTGGCCAATCGACTTCAACAGGTCATCAAGAAAATCATACAGTACTATCAAACTGGATTCATCCCAGGGATGCAAAGTTGGTTTCATATACGCAAGTCAATTGATGTAATCCATCACATCAACCAGAGCAAGCTAAAGAACCCCATGGTTTTATCTCTGGATGCAGAAAAAGCGTTTGTTAAAATCCAGCACCCATTTATGCTAAAAGCCCTGGAAAAACTGGGATTCCAGGGAACATTCCTGAATATAATCAAGGCAGTTTATGACAAACCAACAGCAAGCATAACTCTAATTGGTGAAAAACTAAAGCCATTCCCTTTAAAATCAGGAACAAGGCAGGGATGTCCACTCTCTCCCCTGCTCTTCAACATAGTACTAGAATTCCTAGCCAAAGGGTTTAGGGAAGAAGAAAATATAAAAGGGATCCAAGTAGGTAAAGATGAAGTTAAACTTTCTCTCTTCGCAGATGACATGATCCTATACCTAAAGAATCCCATAGACTCTACCCCCAAGCTACTAGAGCTGATCCAAAACTTTGGCAAAGTTGCAGGATATAAAATAAACCTTCAAAAATCAAGGGCCTTTCTCTCTGCTAATGACCCAAAGACCGAGGCTGATATCAGGAAAGCAACGCCCTTTGCAATAGCCCCCCAAAACATAAAATACCTAGGAATAACCTTTACCAAAGAAGTGAAAGACCTCTTTGAGGAGAACTTTAAAACCTTGAAAAACGAAATTAAGTCAAACTAAGGAAATGGAAAAACCTCCCATGCTCCTGGATTGGGAGGATTAATATAATCAAAATGGCAATATTGCCAAAGGCTATCTACAAATTCAATGCAATACCCATTAATATCCCAACACCATTTTTTGATGAAATAGAGGAAGCAATCCAGAAATTCATATGGAATAATAAAAGACCTAGAATAGCAAAAACAATCCTAAGCAGGAAGAACAGTGCTGGAGGAATTACAATACCCAACTTCAAGTTGTATTATAAAGCTATAGTAATAAAAACAGCTTGGTATTGGCACCGGAACAGGCCTGAAGACCAGTTGAACAGAATTGAAGACCCGGGAATGAACCCACAGAACTACGCCTACTTAATCTTTGATAAAGGTGCTAAAACAATAGTTTGGAAGAAAGATAGCCTCTTTAACAAATTGTGCTGGAAAAACTGGCTCAACACATGGAACAAACTAAAACTAGATCCTTATATATCACCCTGCACCAAAATCAATTCCAAATGGATTAAAGACCTTGAAATCAAAACAGACACCCTGAAAACACTAAAGGAAGAAGTAGGAGAAACACTTGGGCTCCTTGGCGCAGGAGGGAACTTCCTTAACAAAGAACCAGAAAGGCTACAAATCAAAGAAAGGTTGGACAAATGGGACTGCATCAAACTGCAGAGCTTCTGCACGGCAAAGGACATAGCTCGCAAGATAAACAGAAAGCCCACAGACTGGGAGAAGATCTTTACCAGCCATTCAGCCGACAAAGGCCTCATATCTAAAATATATGCAGAACTAAAAAATTTACCTTCCTCCAAAACAAAACCGCAAAGAACTAATAGTCCCCACATCAAGTGGGCTAAAGACCTACAAAGAGACTTCTCTGATGAGGAAATGAGAATGGCCAAGAGATATATGTAACAGTGCTCTACATCACTGGCCATAAAAGAAATGCAAATCAAAACAACATTGAGATTCCATCTCTCCCCAGTAAGAATGTCATATATCAAGAAAACCAACAATAACAGTTGTTGGAGGGGATGTGGCCAAAAGGGAACCCTACTTCATTGTTGGTGGGTATGTAAACTGGTTCAGCCACTCTGGCAAGCAGTATGGAGATTCCTCAGAAGGCTAAATGTAGAACTCCCCTATGACCCAGCAACCCCACTTTTAGGTATTTATCCAAAACACCACAAACAAAATCACAGTAAAGCCACCAGCACAACAACGTTCATTGCAGTGCAATTTGTCATAGCGAGAATCTGGACCCAACCCAGATGCCCCTCTGTAGACGAATGGATCAGGAAAATGTGGTACATATACACAATGGAATTTTATGCCTCTATCAGAATGAATGACATTGCCCCATTTGTAAGGAAATGGAAGGACTTGGAAAAAATTATACTAAGTGAAGTGAGCCAGACCCAAAGAAACATGGACTCTATGGTCTCCCTTATTGGGAATAATTAGCACAGGTTTAGGCAAGTCACAGCAGAGGATCACAAGAGCCCAATAGCTATACCCTTATGATCACATAAGATTATGCTAAGTGAAATGAACTCCATTTTATGTAAATGATTGTTATATCACAGTTGTAACTACTTTCATCATCCCATGTGTATCTGTAACTTCTACTATTGATGATGTTCTTGTATCACCTTCCTATGGTTGTACCTACACTATCTCTGTAATCTTATCTGAGTATATTTGAAACCGAGTATACTGGTATTAGAATTAGGAAATTGAAAGGGAATACCCAAATTGAGAGCCAAAGGGTAAAATAAGAGAAACAGCAACAAAAGCAATACTTGCAAAAGTGTTTTGTGTAAGTGAACTGAACACCTCAGGGGGGGAAAGGGGGAGGGGGGAGAGGGGTATGAGGGGCAAGGTAACAAACAGTACAAGAAATGTATCCAATGCCTAACGTATGAAAGTGTAACCTCTCTGTACATCAGTTTTATAGTAAAAACTTAAAAAAAAGAAATGACCAAACCTTGAGTATGTAGATAATTTCAATCTGATTCAAATATTGCAAAATACATGCACGCACTCCCAAATTGCATGATTCTCCATAATATGATTTTATGTTTTTATATTAAAATAAGTAAAAATTTCCAATAATTAGGACAGTCTACAGTAGAGTTGATTCTATTTTGAATTATGAATTTCTAAATGACTGGAGATGTTCAAGGAGGAAATACGTACCGTTTCAGACGTTTTTAGGTGGAACTATTTGTTTTCTGACATCTTATCCCGTCCTGGATTCTGTTACCTGGAAATATAACTTGCCTCAGGACAGAAAGAGGAGGACAGTAGGCTTTTCATTTATTTAGCATTTTATTGTAATAATAGATTTCTTGCACCAACTATGATATTCGTAATGTATTCCAGCGTTCTGAAGTAATTTTTTTTCATTAATCTAATCTCATTTGAAACTTGAACCTGGATCCACCAAGTCACTTTTTTTCTTTTATTTTTTAAAAACAGTATATTTAAATGGTTGCACAAAGGAGCTTCCATATAACAAAACAATTTATGTATACAATGCATCTTAATCAGTGTCACTCTTTCAACATTCTCAGTCTTCTGTGACTCACTCTTCCTTTTCTTAGCTTTGTGGTATATACAGTGAATTCCTGATTGTATTCTACCCTCTTTTCCCCTTTCATTTCTCTACCCCTCCCCTTTTGGCCCCACCCTCCTCTTGGGTATACTATTTTCTTGGTGTTGATATTGTTGGGCTTTGACCTAGTCTTTCTAAAATACTATACTGTTTGAGCTCTCCATAGAGTTCATAGTTAAGTTAATTAATTGTAACCACATGCATGACACCCAGTGTTTATGTATAGATTTATAAACACATTCTAGTTACCACAAATGAGGGAAATAATGAAAACTTTGTTTCTCTGCGTCTGGCGTACTTAATACAAATTTTCCAAGCCTTTTCATGTCTTCAAAAATAGTATAATAGATTAGAAAAATTCTATTGTGTATATATGCAATATTATCTTGGTCCATTTGTGCAATGAGGGGTATCTGGGCTGATTCCATATCTTGGCTATGGTGAATAGTGCTGCAATGAACACATGGTTGTACTGATAGCTTCACTGTCACCTTGTTTGTGTTCTGTTGGATAAATGTCCAGGGGTGGACTTTCTTGGTTATAGGTTACATCACTCATGGGATTTTCTCAGTTCAGAGTTCATTCTGTTTGGAAACTTCATTCATTTTTATCAACTCCCTGTATTGGTAACATAAAAATGGATATCCACTTTTTCACAATAACTTTTTTAAACAAAAAATGACTCTTATCTATGACTCTTGTATATAACTTGAGGGTAGGGATGAGGGGGTAAAATGAGGGATAATGATGGAAGCATGACAGTATCCAAAATGCATTATACTTACAACTCAACTTATGGAATTATAACCTATTTGTACAACTACTTAGTAATAAAAACATTAATCTTAAAGAATTGGCTGTTGTTCTGAAACCCTTTCTGAAAAATTGTTTCCGCAAATATAATGGATGTATTCCTACACGTTTTGTGGAGGGGCAGTACAGGAGTAAGGACTCAGGACCTTTTGCTTGCTAGGCTCATGCTCTACCTCTTCAATCATGTCCTCAGCCCATTGATTTTTTTTGGATTTTTTCAATATTGATTTATATGTTGTAATATTGGTAAACTTGTTTAACAAGTTTTAAATATTTTTGTTCAGTTTCTTCCAATTTTCGATGGGCAGTATACTGTCATTTATAAATATAGTATTATTTCTTATGTTCTAACATGAGAACTTCTATTTATTGTTCCTTCTCAAATCACTGACTCAAACATATCAAGTTGTTGTCATATGGTTGTTTCTAATGCCACCTTATAGTTCAATTTCTGTACATTCTGTAGTAATGCTCCTTTTTGCTTATATGTTTGCCACAGTGATTTTTTTCTTTGCTTTTTTTCCAAATTTTTATTATCAAACTGATGTACAGAGAGGTTACAGTTTCATACGTTAGGCAATGGATACATTTCTTGTGCTGTTTGTTACCCTGTCCCTCATACCCCCCTCCCTCCTCCCCCTTTCCCTTCCCCCCCCGGAGGTGTTCAGTTCACTTACACCAAACAGTTTTGCAAGTATTTGCCACAGTAATTTTTATCATCATATTTTTCTTAATGTAGCTGGTTTTATATTTATTATTTTTTTGTGCTGGTACTGTGCTTGAACTCAGAGTCTTGGCAATTCCCCTGAGGTTTTTTGCCTTAAGGCTAGTGCTCTACCACTTGAACCACAGCTCCATCTGGCTTTTAGGTAGGTAATTGGAGATAAGAGTTTCACAGAGTTTCCTGTTAGGAATGGCTTTAACCCTTGATCATCAGATTTCAGCCCCCTGAGTAGCTTGGATTACAGGAGAAAAACACCAGTGCCCAGCTCCTCTAACACTTTTAATTTTTGCTAGAAAGGAATGTTAACCACTATTTATTAAACAACTAATGTATCCTAATTTAAATTACCATGAAATAGAAAATAAAATTTCTAAGATGTAAAAATAAAATGTGTAAGTGTAATCTCTTTCTCATTGTGTGAGCCCTCTGTTGAGACAAATAAAAGCTCTTTGCCAGGGTTTTCTGGAGTTGCTACTCAGACAAATAATGACCATTCTTCATAATAGGTCTTTTGGGGAATCTCTGAACTCATCGTTTTGTTTTTTTTTTAAAAGAAAAAAAACCCATATATACATATATTTTGTTGTTACTGTAAAGGTGATGTACATAGAGATTACAGCTACATAATTCAGGTAAAGAGCACATTTCTTTTTGTACAATATCACTCCTTCCTTTCCTATCTCTCTCCCAAGTTTGTATAGTCCATTTTCCCACATAGTGTCTAGTGAGTACCACTCTAATACATTCAGTGTTTGCAGTGTGAGTATTTTCACAGCTATCATAATTACAAGAATGCTGGATTTCAAAGCTGGTATGGAGCTGAGAAAATTGGGCTAAGAACCAGACAAGTTAAAGTGACCCAAAGCTCAATCTTTTTCTCAAGATTTAGCCAACTTTTCTGAATAAGTACTCCTCACATTATTTCAGGCCTTTAATTAATTGCCAAATTTTTGGTGAAAACTGATCCTGTTGATTTTTCTAATGATCTTATTTCTTTCTTTGAGAATTATATTTTTTATAAAATTTTTATTATATCATTTGAAAACCACTCTTTATACTTGGAGTATTGAGGTCCAGAAAACATTTCTTTCAAAACATGGTTTACAGCAAAGTTTCAAAATCTACTTTGTAATGCTGTACTGTACACTTAAGATGCTGTTCTTAAACCACTGTTGAACAGAGTGAAGTAATGTAAACATTCAAACAATGCCTTATTTGGATTTTAAGAACAACTTAATTCATGTATTTTCTTCTTACTTTTGTTTTGTATTTTATCTTTTTATATAACCAACTATACATACTACATGCCATATATCAGGCACCATGATAGAATGCAAAGATTAACTTAATGTGGTATTTGCCATTTATGTTTTCTAATTTGCTAAACAAATTTCAGCAGGCAAATAAAATGACAAGATTTTTCTCCAAAGAGAATTATTGCACAGAAACTACACACTAGATTAGACAGCGCCAAAATCACAGGAATGTGATTTAGGAGGTTGTCCAATAATTCAGAGGGAAATGACTGTCTGCAGCAGAGCTATGACTGTGCAATAATAAAAGCAGGAAGAGAAGAGAAAGGAGGGCAATTCAGCACTAAAACTTTAATGAGGTCCCAGATGAGTTGACTCAGTGGATACATGTGCAAATCAATCCTTATGTCCTCTGTGCTTTGTTTTGTGAAATACTAAAGTAAAATTTCAGTATTTGTCCAGCTTTGATCCTTTCTCTTGCTCTACTACCTGATTTTTCATTTCCCTTAGAACTTCACATAACACAAGATGTTTTCTTCATACTATGCAAAATGTATTTTTGGATAATTTAGTATATATTTAAAATATCTAAAACTACCAACTTTGGGCTTTGGCTAATAAAACGTACTTCGATTTTAAATACTTTATTGTCAGAATCACATAAGGATAATGGAAAGTATAATTGCTATATGGAAATGTCTACTCCAGGTTTGTACATTTCTTTTCAATCTTTGACCACATTTGTATATTTTAAAATGCCAGTAGCCACCATAAATATTATTTATTTATTTATTTTCCATCATTGGGGGCTTGAGCGGAGAGCCTATGCACTGTCCTCGTGCTCTTTTACTCAATTAAAAAGAGACTTCTCTGAAGAGGAAATAAGTCTAGCCAACAGACACATGAAGAGGTGTCCAACATCTCTGGCCATAAAAGAAATGCAAATGAAGACAACATTGTGATTCTACCTTATCCCAGTTACAATGGTCATTATCAAGAAAACTAACAGTAACAGATGCTGGCAGAGATGTAGCCAAAAGAGAATGCTACTACACTGGGTGGGAATGTAAACTTGCTCAACTACTTTGGAAGGTAGTATGGGGGTTGCTCAAAAAACAGTAAACAGCTGAGACTTATATATAAGCTTATCTGTTTGGGGGCAGGGAAGGGGAATCACATAAATAGTGAAACAAAAGACAAAGGGTGATCTAATACAACAGTGATACAAGATACTAGTTTGAAATTAGCTATTTGGGGGAGAGGGGTCTGGGGGGAGGGAAAGTGGGAGAAAATGAGGAAGGGGATGACACTGTTTGACAAGAAATATACTCATTTCCTTATTTATGTAATGGTAACCCCTCTATCACCTTTACAACAAAATAAATAAATAAAAACACTACACATAGAGCTTCCCCGTGACCCAGAAAACCCACTCCTGAGCATTTATCCAACTGACTGAAAACCAGGCCACACTAAATCTTCCAGCACAATTATGTTCATTGCAGCATTGTTTACCATAGAAAAGATATGGAATCAACACAGATGTCCCTCAGTGAACAAATGGATCAAGCAAATGTGTTATATATACACAATGGAATTCTATGCTTCCATCAGAGAGATTGATATTGCTCCATCCATAAGGAGATGGAAAGATTTGGAAAAATTTATATTAAGTGAAGTAAGCCAGAGCAAAAGAAATATATTTTGCATGGTTTCCCTCATTTGTATTAATTAGGCTGAGCCTAAAAATCTACAAGTAAACACAATGGAATGCAAAACACAAGAAATTACACTTGGACATGATAAATTAAATAGGACTCTAAACATTCACACAGTGAGACCAAATTTTATCATTTTTTTGAACAGTGTTACACCCTCCTTCATTTTCTCCCATTTCCACCCCCTGAACTCCTCTCCTACCCAAGTTGTAAAGTTCATTTCTGACGTAGTGTCTGTCTAG
Organism: Perognathus longimembris pacificus; assembly: GCF_023159225.1. Classification (NCBI taxonomy): domain Eukaryota; kingdom Metazoa; phylum Chordata; class Mammalia; order Rodentia; family Heteromyidae; genus Perognathus; species Perognathus longimembris. Next base: position 53,862,306 of record NC_063188.1, on the reverse strand, counting down.
TGAGTATCACTGTTGAATTGGTTCACCGTTGTCCCACTGTTTCTGTGATTTCCCCTCCCTTTTCCAAACCAGATAATCTTACATACAAGATAAAGGGTACATAAATCACAGAGACAACAGGGAATAAACCAAAGAGAAAAAAGAAAGGAAAAAAATTACAAACCATACAATAGCAAATTCTCTTGTTTCCATTTGTTGGAGTTCATTTCAATGAGCATCATTTTATTTGGTCCTATGCACATAGCTATTGAGCCATTGTGATCCTTTGCTAAGACTATCCTAGACATAATCTAGTTATTAAAAGCAAACAAAACAGTGCAGCCTGGGTTTCTTTGGGTCTGGCTTACTTTGCTTAATACAATTTTTTTTGAGTCTTTCATTTTCTTAAAAATAGGGCAGTGTCATTCTTTCTGATAGAAGCAAAGAATTCCACTGTGTATGTATGCTATATTTTTGAATCCACTCATCTACTGAGGGGCATCTGGGTGGATTCCATATCTTAGCTATGGTAGAAAATGCTGCAGTGAAAATGGTTGTGTTGGTAGCTTTAATATGGCCTTGTTTGTGATCATTTGGGTAAATGTCCGGGAGTGGGATTGCTGGGTCTGTTGAGGAAGTCTTTTGAGAAAGAGAAACCCCCATACTGCTTTCCAGAGTGGTTGAACAAGTTTACATTCCCAGAAGCAGCATTGCCAGCAGCAGTGTAGTAGAATTCCCTTTGACAACATTTGTGCCAGTATCTGTTATTCGTTTTCATGATAATAGACATTCTAACAGGAGTGAGGTAGAATCTCAGTGTTGTTTTGATTTGCCTTTCTTTTATGGTCAGAGATATTGAACATTTCTACATGTTTCTATTGGACATTCTTATTTCCTCTTCAGAGAAGTATCTCCTTAATTCTTTATCCCACTTATTTATGGAGTTGTTTCTTTAAGGATTTTTTTTGGGAGGTTTAATTTTTTGAGCTCCAAGTATATTTTAGATATGGGGCCCTTATCTGCTGTATAGCTAGTAAAGAATTTATCGCAATCTGTGGGCTTTCCATGTGTCCTGTTAGCCATGTCCCTTGCTGTGCAGTTTAATACAATCCTATTTATCCAACCTTTCTTTGATTTGTTGTGATTCTGGATTTTTATTTTATTTTGTTTACTTTTTTTTTGCTAGTCCTGGGCCTTGGATTCAGGGCCTGAGCACTGTCCTTGGCTTCTTTTAGCTCAAGGCTAGCACTCTGCCACTTGAGCCACAGTGCCACTTCTGGCTGTTTTCTGTACATGTGGTGCTGGGGAATTGAACCCAGGGCTTCATGTATACAAGGCAAGCACTCTTGGCACTAGGCCATATCCTCTGCGGATTCTGGATCTTTACTTAGGAAGTTTCAACCTGTTCCTTGGAGCCCTAGTGTTTCTGGCATCCCTTCCGATAATATTTTCAGGCTATCTTGTCTTTGATCCTTTTGAAATTGATTCTGGTGCAGGGTGATATATAAGGATCTAACTTCAGTTTTCTATACGTGTATAGCCAGTTCTGCCAGAACAATTTGTTAAAGACACTGTCTGTCTTCCATCCTGTTTTTTTTTTTTTTTTTTTGGCCAGTCCTGGGCCTTGGACTCAGGGCCTGAGCACTGTCCCTGGCTTCTTCCAGCTCAAGGCTAGCACTCTGCCACTTGAGCCACAGCGCCGCTTCTGGCCGTTTTCTGTATATGTGGTGCTGGGGAATCGAACCTAGGGCCTCGGGTATCCGAGGCAGGCACTCTTGCCACTAGGCTATATCCCCAGCCCATCCATCCTGTGTTTTTGACTCCCTTATCAATGATTAGTTGGTTCATGTTTGGGTCTTCAATTCTATTTCATTGGTCTTCAGGCCCATTCATGTGCCAGCACCAAGCTGTTTCTATAACCATGGCTGTGTAATGGGGTGTGAAGTTTATTACTGATATTCCTCCAGTATGTTTCTTCCTGCTAAGGATTGTTTTTGCTATTCAAGGTTTTTATCATTTCAAATATGACTTTTTGGATTGCTTCTTCTATATCATTGAAGAATGTATTAGGATTTTGATGGATATTGCATTGAGTTTGAAGATAACTGGACAGTATTGCTATTTTCATGCTATTTTCCCAATACAGGAGCATGGGAGGTTTTTTCCATTTCCTTAAATCTGCTTAATTTCCTTTTTTCAGTTTTTTAAATTTAATTTTATTGTCAAGGTGTTTTTCATGTTTTTAAAAATTTCTTCATAGAGGTCCTCCACATTTTTGGTTAAGATGATTCCTAGGTATTTTTATTTGAGGAGATATAAAAGGAGTTGCTTTGCTGATTTCAGCCTCCATCTTGTCATTGATGGCATAAAGAAAAGCCCTTGATATTTGTGGGTTAATTTATACCCTGCTACTTTGCCAGAATTTTGAATCAACTCAAGCAACTTGGGAGATGAATCTATAGGGTTCTTTTTTTATAATGTGTTCTTTAATTATTTATTTATTTATATTTATTTTTAGATAGGTTTTAGCAGGCCCACTATCTGCAGGTGAATACCCATAACACACCATAGCTCTCCAGTGGCAGTGAGAAAAATATGGTAACGGAGGTAAAAATTCCAATTTAAAAGCGAGATGAAAAGAGAATACATGAGATTCCCCTCCATGGGGTTCTTTAATTACGGGATCATGTCATCTGTAAACAAGAAGAGTTTTACATTTTCTTTCCCTATCTGGATCCCCTTTATGTTTGTATCTTGCCGTATTGCTCTAGCTACAAATTCCCCTACTATATTGAAGAGTAGTGGAGAGGGAAGAAATCCTTGCCTAATTCCTGATTTCAGAGGAAATGTTTTTAACTTTTCACTATTAATAATAGTATAATGTTGGCTGTAGATTTGTCACAGCCTTTATTCTATTGAGGAATGCCCCATGGATTTCTAGCTTCTTCAGAGCTTTGGTCATAAAGGAGTGTTGTATCTTGCTAAATAATTTTTCTGCATCTATTGCTCTGATCATGTGGTTCTTGTCCTTGCTCCTTTTGGCATTGATTACATTAATTACATCAATTGACTTGCATATATTGAACTAGCTTTGCATCCCTGGAGTGAATTCCATTTGATCATAGTGTATTTTTTTTCTTAGTTGTTGAAGTTGGTTGGCCAGAATTTTATACAGAAATTACACATCAATGTTCATCAAAATGAGTGTATAGTTCTCTTTCTTTACTGAGTGCCTATCTGGTTTTGGGATGAGGGTTTTGCTGGTTTCATAGAATAAATTTGGTAGTGATCTTTTGCTTTTAATTTCATTGAAGAGTTTGAAGAGTATTGGAGTGAGTTCTCCTTTGAAGGCCATATAGAATTTGGCAGTTAATCCATATGGTCCTGGGCTTTTCTTGGATGGCAGGTCTTTTACTGGTATTTCTATTTCATTACTTGTTATAGGTCTATTTAGTTGATTTAAACCCTCTGACTTTCATTTGGGTATATCAATATTCACTAGGAATTTTTCCATTTCTTCCAAATTCTCCACTTTGATAGCATAGAAGTTTGAGCAATATTCTCTTACAATATTCTGAATCTGTAGTGTTTCTGTCATGATGTTCCCATTCTGGTCTCTAAATTTATTTATTTAGGTGTGTTCTCTTTGTTTTTTGGTCACCTCTGCTAAGGGTCAGTCAATATTGTTATTTTTTTTCAAAGGACCAACTCCTTTTTTTGTTGATTCTTCCTATGTTTTTTTGGTTTCTAATTCACTTATTTTGAATTGAAATTTAATTATTTGTTTCTGTCTACTGGTTTGGAGTTTGGTTTATTCCTCATTTTCAAGGAGCTTAAGGACTACCATTAAATTTTTGGTTTGAGATTTCCCCAACTTGTTGATGTAGGCACTCAGAGGAACTGGTATTTTGTGTGGTCATTTTTGTTAAATACCATAAAAATTTCAATTTTCATTCTGATCTTTTCAATGACCCACTGGTGATTGAACAATGTGTTGTTCGGTCTCCATGACTTAGAGAATTTTCTACTGTGGCTTTTGGTGTTGAGCTCAAAGGAGTATATTCTTAGGAAAGGATAACAAAGTCTCAATAGTTATATGCATATGATCATATAAAATGATGCTTATCGAAATGAACTGCAAGAAATGGAAACAAGAGATTTTCAATTTTACTTTTGTTGCTGTTGTTGTTTTGTTTTGTTTTCCCCCTTTAATCATTGTTTTTGATGTGTGTGCTTTCCGTCTTGTATGTAAGTTTATCTGATTTGGGGAGGGCAAGAGGAAGCACAGAAATGGTGGGACAAAGGATGAACTAATTCAGCAATGATACTCACAAGACACTATGTTGAAAATGAACTATACAGCTTTGGGGGGAGAAGGGAACTGGAGGGAAATACTGGGAGAAAATTAGGGAGGAGGTGACAGTGTTCAAAAGAAATATATTCATTACCTGAATTACATAACTGTAACCCCTCTGTACATCACCATTACATAAAATTTTTAAAAACATAATCCATTGGGTATTGTTACTTTAAAATTTTAAATAGATTTAGTAAGTGTAAATATCATGACATATTTTCAAGTACAAATCAAAACAGTCTCACAAAATGTATGTTTCCTTTTGTAATGTAGAGTTTGACTAATGTTATATAACAACCCCTTTCTTTTATTCAAGAATAATTATAATGTGTTATCTTTAATCCATAATTTCTATCTCTAGCATTTCCAGTATGAACTTAAGATTAGTTGAAACTGGACTACACAAAAATGGAATATTGGAACAAAGTAAAGGAGCAAGCATAAAGAATATAGAAGAAGTAATTAGGGATATCTTGTGTTTTTTAAAAAAAATTTTGTTTTGAAAATTCTAGTAGGCAAATGATAAACATGTTGGATTATTAAGTTTTTATCATATAATATTTGTTTGCAAACATACATTTGAAATCTACTCAAGAAAATTTGTGGTAATTGTTTTTATTGTTTCATGCTCAATTTAATTAGCACAGATACAAGGTCCCAAACACTTTCATTATTCTCATCTGAAATAAGCAGGCATTTATTGCTTTGCTGAATCAAGTTCTGCATAATCACTCACTCCATTACCTTATAACTGTGAATGTATTATTTTTCTCTCACGGTCTTTATCTGCTTCTGAAATTGGGTGCAAAGTCAAAATAATCTTGATGCATTCTAAAATTTGAGAAATATTGGCAAAATTGCCACTCTGTTTTACTCACTAGTGTAATCTAGTGGTGAAAATTAGTAAGTCTGAGTTTTTACTCAAGGAAAATGTTTTTAATGTATCCAAAATGTCCATGATAGATATGAAACAATAATAGAAATGAGAAGAGAATATTATGGAACAAGTCCATTCAAGAGTATATAGAGAGAAATTATTCAAAGGCAAACACTAAGAATATATTACGAAGAGATTGAAGGAATATCACAGAAATTAACAAGTAAGGATAGTCTCTTCATGAAGAAATACGTGATTTACCATGTGCAATATGACTGAAGGGAAAAGAGAGATCAAGATGAAAGTCTCTCGTCCCTTTCTCATTTATTCATATATGCAGAGATTAGGATGGAATTCAGCATATAAACAATAGTTCTACTATTGAGCTACATCCCAAACCTTACCTATCACAGTTCAAGCAGTAAAAATGTCCCTGCAACGTTATCAAATGTCAAGATTAGTGTGAGGAAAGAAAGAAAGAAGCAATGTGAAAGTATGCATACAGATTCATAGAAACAAAGAATTTAAGGTATTTATAAAAATAAATTACAACACTAGCTTAGTAAAACAACTTTAAGAAAACTTGATTTAGAGTAGAATAAAAATAATATCTATTCTCTATCTGCACACATATTATACAACATATGCATATATGCATATATACATGTATGTATAGAGAGAGAAAGAAAAAGATACTACATTTATTATTTACTATGCCTTGTTTTAAATTTTGATGACTCTATTGTCTCATGTAATCAGCTCAAGGAACAATATATGAGAGCATTATGATTCTTAATTTGTAGATGAGAAAAACAGAGTGGCACTGAGATTTAGAAATCATGTATCTTCTCTAAAATCATATGTTTATAAGTTCTGGAGATGACTCCAATGGCAGGGATTCTGGCTTCCTAACCCACATAATCACTATGCTACATTACAATGAGTAGGATGAGTAGAAATAAATGAGAAGAATAACTGAAAATTAGGAAGGTGTAGGAGAAACACTTGGGCTCCTTGGCACAGGACGGAACTTCCTTAACAAAGACTTAGAAAGGCTATAAATCAAAGAAAGGTTGGACAAATGGGGCTGCATCAAACTGCAGAGCTTCTGCACGGCAAAGGACATAGCTCGCAAGATAAACAGAAAGCCCACAGACTGGGAGAAGATCTTTACCGGCCATTCAACGGACAAAGGCCTCATCTCTAAAATATATGCAGAACTAAAAAAATTACCCTCTTTCAAAACAAAACCGCAAAGAACCAATAGCCCCCTAATCAAGTGGGCTAAAGACTTACAAAGAGACTTCTCTGATGAGGAAATGAGAATGGCCAAGAGACATATGAAAAAGTGCTCTACATCACTGGCCATAAAAGAAATGCAAATCAAAACAACATTGAGATTCCATCTCACCCCAGTAAGAATGTCATATATCAAGAAAACTAACAATAACAATTGTTGGAGGGGATGTGGCCAAAAGGGTACCCTACTTCATTGCTGGTGGGAATGTAATCTGGTTCAGCCACTCTGGCAAGCAGTATGGAGATTCCTCAGAAGGCTAAATGTAGAACTCCCCTATGACCCAGCAGCCCCACTGTTGGGTATCTATCCAAAACACCACAAACAAAATCACAGTAATGCCACCAGGACAACAATGTTCATTGCAGCACAATTTGTCATAGCTAGAATCTGGAACCAACCCAGATGCACCTCAGTAGACGAATGGATCAGGAAAATGTGGTACATATACACATGGAATTTTATGCCTCTATCAGAAAGAATGAAATTGTCCCATTTGTAAGGAAATGGAAGGACTTGGAAAAATTATACTAAGTGAACCAGACCCAAAGAAACATGGCCTCTATGGTCTTCCTTATTGGGAATAATTAGTACAGGTTTAGGCAGTCATAGCAGAGCATCACAAGGCCCAATAGCTATACCCTTATGAACACCTAAGATGTTGCTAAGTGAAATGAACTCCATGTTATGGAAACAATTGTTATATCACAGTTGTGACTACTTTCAACGTCCCTTGTGTATATGTAGCTTCTATTATTGATGATGTTCTTGTATCACCTTCCTGTGGTTGTACCTACACTATCTCTGTAATCTTATCTGAGTATATTGGAAACCTTGTATACTGGTACTGGAAGTCGGAAATTGAAAGGGAATACCAAAATTGAGAGACACAGGGTAAAAAAAGACAAACAACTACAAAAGCAATACTTGCAAAACTGTTTGCTGTAAGTGAACTGAACACCTCAGGGGGGGAAAGGGTAAGGGGGAGGCGGGAGGGGGGGTATGAGGGACAAGGTTACAAATAGTACAAGAAATGTAGCCAATGCCTAACGTATGAAACTGTAACCTCTCTGCACATCCATTTGATAATAAAAATTTGAAAAAAAAAGAATAACTGAAAACTATCTGACAACACATGCATTGCTCTTGACAGGGGGATGAGTCCTTTTAGAGTATATATTCATTAGTGGAATTGCTGGATCATAGATTAGTTTTTTAATGTTTTGAGAATTTTCCATCTTGTTTTCTTTTTTATTATTTTATTATTTTTTGCCAATTCTTTTTTTTTCTTATTTATTGTCAAAGTGATGAACAGAGAGGTTACAGTTTAATACGTTAGGCCTTGGGTACATTTCTTGTACTGTTTGTTACCTCCTCCCTCATTCCCCCCTCCCCCCTCGCCCTTTCCTTCACCTCCCATAAGTTGTTCAGTTGGTTTACACCAAATGGTTTTGCAAGTATTGGTTTTGGAGTCGTTTGTCTTTTTATCCTTTGTCTCTTGATTTTGATATTCCCTTTCACTTCCCTAGTTCTAATACCAGTGTATACAGTATCCAGTGTATTCAGATGAGATACAATGATAGCATGGGTACAACCACAGGAAGGGGATACAAGAGGATCATTAACAATAGAAGCTATGGTTTCACATGGCATGTTGAAAGTAATTACAACAGTGATATAACAGTTGTTTCCATAACATGGGGTTCATTTCACTTAGCATCATCTTATGCATTTATAAGGGCATAGCTATTAGGCTCCTGTGAACCTCTGCTGTGATTAGCCTAAACCTGTCCTAATTATTCCCAATGAAGGAGATCATAGAGTCCATCTTTCTTTGGGTCTGGCTCACTTCACTTAGTATAATTATTTTCTTTTTTATTGTCAAGTTAATGTACAGAGGGGTTCATTCCCATCAATGTGTTCACAAGTTCTCTGTTCTACACATCCTTGCCAGCACTTACAATTTATTGTCTTATTGGAGCAAAGAGATATCTCATTTGGTCTGGATTTGCATTTTTTCTACTTATTACTTATGTTAGATGTTTATTCATATAGGCATTGGCCATTTGTGCATGTTCTTCAGAGAAATGTCTATTTAGTTATGTTGTCCATCTTTAAACAAAGTTATGTAATTCTTTGTTAATTAAGGAAGTTTTTGAGAACCCTTACATATTTTAGTTTTCAGGGACTTATCAGATACATATAATGAAAACATTATGGATTATTCTATAGGTTGTCCCTGAACTCTGATAAATATTTCATTTGCTGTGCAAACCTTTTTTTTCCCTGAGCTTCTTTGTGCTCTAGGCTAGCACTCTACCACTTTGAGCCACAGCACCACTTCTAGTTTTTGAGTGGTTAACTGGAGATCGGCGTCTCACAGGCACTTTTCTGCCTGGGCTGGCTTTGAACTGTGAGTCTCAGATCTCAGCCTACTGAGTAGGTAGGATTCCAGGCATAAGCCACCAGTGCCCAGCTAGTGTGCCCAGCCTTTTTACTTTTTAAGATAGCATTAGCATAAACTATTATGTAAATGGGTTTAAATTGTGAGACATACCTGTGTAAAACATCCTTTAATCAAATTTCTATCATTTATTTTACTTTGTCTTAAACCTTCTCTCTCCTTTCCCTATATTTTGAGAACTTTTTCATGGATTACATTACACTATGATATATATACACACATATATGTATATATATCATATGTAGAAATATTATGTATTTAATATTATGTAAATATTATATATGATAATATATACCATATGTCACATATATGGTATACATGATATTATATATAAATATATATGATGTACTTTTATAAATTACTAACCTCTCATCACCCTCCCTACCCACTGGTTTTCCTTGAGTCTCTCTTTTAAAATTAGATTAAATTATTACTATTTTTGTCTGCATATGAGTAAAACATGTGATACATGCTTTTCTGAGCTTAGCATATCATATTTAATATGGTGACCTCTAGTTCCATTCATATTCCTGCAAAAAAACATTCATTCTATTCTTTAGAGATGAGTAATACTCTATTATATATATCTACTATACTTTATCTAGTTCTTAGTAGTTGGGTATCTGGGTTTGTTCCACATCTTGGCTCTTGTAATTAGTGCTGCTTATAAACATTGGTGTGTAACTCTCTCTCTCTCTCTCTCTCTCTCTCTTATATGCTGATTTACGTGGCTTTTATTTTATTGTTGTACTGCCTCAGTCATTTGTTTATGAGGAGCCATATTTTTATTCCTAGGAGAAAACTCACTTGGTCATGGGGAATAGTATTTTTATTATTCTTTAAATAACAAGATCTTTGTTGCATTGTTACTTCTTCATATTGTTCACTTACTTTCTAATTCATTTATTTCAGCTCTGATACTTATTTATTCCTTCTACTGATTTTTGTGTGTAGTATATACTTGTTTTTAGTTTCTTAAGATAAAGCAATAGATTTTTAAAATTTGAGCTCTTTCTGCCTTTTTGTTATAAGCATGGGTTGCTATAAACTTCCTTCTAACTACTGTTTTTCCAGGATAGATTTTGCTAGGTTTTCTCATCATTTTTACTAGTTGCAAAACATTTTTCTTTTCTCTTTTTGTGGTACTGGAGTTTGAAATTAGAGTCTTAAGCTTGCTATACAGATGTTGTACCATGTGAGTCAGTCCTCCCATTTAGCTATAGTTATTTTTCAACTGATGTTTTGAATTTTTGCTCAGATACTGTCGGTGGTTTTTAGCCTCCTGGGCTTTCCTGTCCTGCACGAGAGACGGGAAAACACACCCCGCGGACGGGTCCAGGAAGAGGATAAGAGGGCTGAGAGACTGCCACTCAGCCCCCCTCTCGACGGAGGACACACAGACAGTCCGGGAGCCAGTCAGCGCTAAGACTCGTTTAATGGCAGCAATGAGCTTCTCTTTTAAAAGGGTCAGGGGGCGGTGGAAAGGGAGGTGTACATGCACCTACATAGGGGCTGGGATTTGATGCCTGAGCTCTCCATCAGGGTGGAGCTCTGAGGGACCTCCCTAAGGGGTTGACTAAATCTACGTCACAGTCCACAGGACCACCTCTGGGTTCACCACCAGGCACCATCTTGGCTACAAGTGGTCCCAAGGCTGGGAGGCAGGGCCAGCTAGAACCGCCTCTTAATGATGCAAGGCATCGGGCGGATGGGCCCCACATCTCCCCCTTTTGTTTTTTTAATAGAGGAGGGGTACCAGGCTGGGAGTATGGGCAGAGGTTGTCTCTTCTGGAGCTACTTCCTGCAGCTTGGGCACATCAAGGAGTCCCTGGGGCTGGGGGTCTTCAGGGTCCAGGTCTGTGCTGGGCACAGCAGTGTAGTAAGAAGATGGCTTTGAACTGCAAGTTCCCAGGTGGCGACCTCAGTGAGGGATGTTATCCTGTTAAAAGAGACTTTTGAACATGTCATGCAAAAGGCTGACAAGTTAACAGGACCAGTTAACATGAACAACATGGGAGAACACACCCTTGGCATAAACCAGAAAAGTTCCATTTGGAGCATAAACCCAATTGTGGCCCATTACAAGGAAGGAGAAATAACTGGACTGGGCACAGGAAGGAAGTGTTTAGGGATAGTGGACTAGTTGGGAGTAACCAGTCAGAGGCTAAAATATATATATACAAATAGGTGGATAAACAACTATTCCTCTTGATCTCCTGGCTCTGATTAATTTTGAAAGGGCGAGACAAAGTGATTCCATTTAGGATGTGACATCATTCTCCTCTTACTCCTCTCCATGATCCTTGTTCCTTGGACTGGCTGAGTCCCAGGAGTTCAGGTGCTTGTTGCTGGGATGGCATGCTCGCATTGGCATTCACGGGGTTTGAGCTCAGGGCCTGGGCACTGTCCCTGAGTACTTCTGCTCAAGGCTAGTGCTCTACAACTTAAGCCACAGTGCCGCTTTCAGCATTTTTCAGGTTCTCTTGAGCCAAGCTTCCAGTCTGGCTCTTTGCTGGTTAATTGGGAGATGGAGATTTAGAGAGATTTTCTGCCTGGGCTGGCTTTAAACTGCGATCCGAGGAGTTTTAGCCATAAAAGCCCTTTTTATATCCAATTAAAGCAACAAGGAGAGCAATAGGAATAGAGCGCACATGTAACTTGTTGAGAATTGACCAACAAACACTTGCCAGAGTTTACACTTAGAGAACAGCAGACTGAATGAGATCCATGTGCCATCAAATCAAATCATATCATTTGACCTTACCGGCAGGTGGAAGAGAGAACAAATGAATAATAATCAAGAGGGCAAGGTTAAGACAATGTAAAAGTCTCAGCTTCAGTGGGTCTGAAGTGGCTGTGTCTTCCATCCAAAATTAGCAGGCCAGCAGGAGAGATGGGCTGCATCTGAGTAAGGCTGTAGTAGCATCTCAGAGAGTCCTCTGGACAGGTTGTCACACCTCCTGCAAGGTTCTATACAGACTGTTTAAAGACATTTGAAACCCCCCAGTATTTCCTGGTTGGTTGCTCTGAGTACTCTGGCTGCTCAAATCCTTTATCTAGAAATGTATTTTAAGCCTTTAAAGGTAGAGTCTTTTACATCTTTGCCTCAGCCTTATTTGCATCCGAAAAAACTCTGAAACCCAGGGGGCATCTAGCCTCCTGGCTGCCTGTTTTAAAAGAACCATTTTTTTTTTTTTTTTTTTTTTTTAGTCCCGGCTACTGCACGACCTTTGAACTCAAATGACAATTTTTTTCTTAATGCAAGAATTACAATTACAAAATTAGAAACACTTATCTGAAGTGCCAGACTTTGAAGTCAGGCCCCACTTTACCACACAAACCCCACTTTACCACGTGAACCTGAGATAAGCAGGCCCTGTGAGCAGACCCAGGGCAAGCTTATTAGGGCCCAGCCGGTCAAGAACTCTAACCGCTGGGAATGCGTAACTCTGACCACCCCTAGAATGCCTCGAGCCCTATGCCTCAATCCCTGAGCCAATCAGATTTTTACCTGTGTCCTAATCTTGCTTACTTGAACACCTGATTTTTGTAACTTTGTTTTTTGCCTTTATAAGCCCTGTGTAATCGCAGCTTGGGGCTCTCTCCTAACCTCTGCTGTGTCGGTGGGTAGGACGAGGCCCAAGTTGCAGCTTGCTTGAATAAAGCCTTGCCTTGCTTTTGCATTTCGGAATGTCTGAGTCTCGGTGGCCTTCTTGGTGGTCATCTTGTGACTTGGCATAACATTATCCATTCAGCTTTCCAATAAATTAGTCAGAAACATTAGCTTGCTTTGCCCCCCCCTCTTTTTACATGAAAAGTTAATGAGAATTTACTTTTATCCCCAATAGTTTATTCTACATACTTTAAAATACTTGCCTGATTATATGTAACTTAAGATAGTTAGGAGTCTTAGTTATTACATCACAGTATACACATAGAATTTAGTACCTGAATCATTAGACTGATATCCAAAACAATTGTAACAAAGTACTTTTAACAGTGTTCACCAGAATTACAAACACAACAAATCCGTTGTCAGCATCTTTGCTATTTTTAAAAAAATATATCTAAATTGTAAAAATAGCATATAAATCAAATCACATCAGATAAATAAACTTTTTAACCATAAAAAAAACCTTTTTTCAATTCTTAGTATCTTTTAAGGGCAAGTTTCAGAAATTCCACTCAAATCACTCATTGCTGTATATTAGAGCTTTTTGGAGTTTTTTTTTTTTTTTTTTTTTTTTTTTTTTTTAGACATGTTTGTTGCAGTTACAGAGAGTTACCAGGAGCTGGAATCTCCAAGTCCCTGCCCAGCCTCCAGGAATTTGCCATGCCCACCACCTGGGGCGAGGGTGGGAGGGGCTTGTTAAAACCCATCTTAGCAAACATCATCAACAAAAGAACCAAAGGCCTTTCCTGTCTCTTTCAAAGCAGATGTTAAGCAAGCAAGCCCTTTTTCCTCCCGGGCAGCCAGGGGGCTGTCTCCCCCCCATCCAAAACACTTTTCAGCAAATGTTTCCCAGGCTCTTTAAGGCTGCCTCAGAAGCCATCCTCTCCACGGTCCACAAAGTATGGTGGGAAACCTCCAGTGGAGGAGGGGGCGGAGGCGGTGGGAAGCCCTCCGGCGCCGCAGTGGCCCCAGGCTTGCATCAGGGAGCCTCCGGTGGGGGAGGGGCCCAGCAGAGGCCATCCTCCATCTTGCTCATCTGCCACACGTTCCGGCAGTGCAGGGGCACTTGGCTCAGGACCTGGGGAACTTGGCCCAGGCCCCTCCCTCCCCTCCAGGGAAGCGGGAGGGCTGCTCCCTCCCAAGCAGCCAGGCTGAAAAGGACGGCAGCCGCCAGCCAGATCATGGCGTGTTTCAACGCTTTCGAGACCCTTCTGGTCTGGGAGTTTGAGACCCCCAAACCTATGTTTTGTAGCATGGAGCTCAGTGCTTTGAGCACTTGGTCATCATGCGGGGTTTGAGCATGCCCCATCTTTTCGGGGGCCCCCCTCGGATTCCGATTGGCCTGGCCTGCTGGAAAGTTTTACCTCGTCGTTCTTTGTGCCCCATATTGGGTGCCAGAATGTCAGGGGTTTTTAGCCTCCCACACTCTCCTGTCCTACAGGAAAGATGGGATAGCACGCCCCATGCAGACGGGTCCAGGAAGAGGCTAAGACGGCTGACAGACTGCCACCCAGCCCCCCTCTTGACGGAGGACACACAGACAGTCAGGGAGCCAGTCAGCACTAACACTCATTTAATGGCGGCGATGAGCTTCTCTTTTAAAGGGGTTGGAGGGTGGTGGAAGGGGAGGGGTAGGGGCTGGGATTTGACGCCTGAGCTGTCCATCAGGGTGAAGCTCCCTAAGGGGCGGCCTACATCTATTTCGCGGCCCACAGGACCGCCTCCCGTTCACCACCAGGCGCCATCTTGGCTACACGTGGTCCCAAGGCTGGGAGGTGGGGCCAGCTAGAACCGCCTCTTAATGATGCAAGGCATCCGGCAGGCGGGCCCCACAGATACATATTTAGACCTTGATCTTTCTACCTTTGCCTTCTACATAATTGAGATTACAGGCAGATACCATCATGAACAATTTATTCATTAAGATGCAATTTTCTTAACTACATTAATTTGACTTGCCTCAAACTGTGATTATCCTGGATATTGCCACCCAAATACCTAGGATTACAGGTATGAGCCACCATGTTTGGTTCTATATTTCTTTCTTTCTTGACTCATTTGTTTTTCAAGAGTATGCTCATGATTTTCCATGATATTATACAATGCCCGAAGATTTTGTTGCCTTGTAATTATAAAAAAAAATTCAATATGACTTCAATTTAAAATGCATTGAAACATGTTTGGTATGTTAACACTTATATGTAATTCTAGCCCTCGGGAGGCAGAGGCAAGGAGATTATGGTGCTAAGCTAGCTATTCTAGGCTATATAAAGAAATCAGGTTAAAAAATGCCAAAAAGAAAATTTGCTGAAACTTGTTTTGTGACCAATCATATAATCTTTCCTTTAGCATGTTCCATATGATGATTTAAAAACATTGCATTCAGTACCAGTTTGATAAAATGTTCTGTAGATATTTGCTAGGTCCAACTCTTTCAGGGTCCAGTTTAACTGGGATATTTCCTTTTTATTTTATGTCTGAATGAGTTGTGGCTATTGATTGTTTCTTCAGTCTTACAGCTTTGTGAATCTTCTTTTTAACATTCATTTTAGAGAGCTTCATTATCATCTACATTGTGGAAGACTAGTTTAAGTTAAATATTACTTGTGACCTTTCATGTTCCTGTATTGTTATTGGTATCTTTTTTCTGTTACAGGTTGAATAGATTTTCAGCCTCTTTGGTGGTCTCAAGTTCCTCTTGAAACTTAATAAAAAGATAGCACTTGATCTGTTCACACTGTACCTACATTTTTGTAAGTTATCACTCGTTTATTTTTTTACTCCTCCAACACTGTATTTTCAAACACCCTTTCCTCAAGCTCACAATTTTTTTTTAGTTTGAGCTGTCCTATTATCAGTACTTATTTTCTTGTTTGTAGCATCACTGAGTATGTTTTTCAAGTCAAAAATCCTTGGTGAACAAAATTTAAAATTATTTTCATCTCTATTATTTTCTCTGTGGTTTCTTCAAACTAATTGTTTCTTTAAAACAATTGTTAAAATTCTCTGAGTGTTCTCTCATATTCATTATTGTCAAGTTCTGGGACTTTATTATTTGTTAATTTTTTCTTTTTTATTAGTGTATATTAATATTATTTACAAAATAATCTGATTCATTATGATTTATTTTGTTAATCGTGGGGCTTAAACTCAGGGCCTGGGTACTGTCCCTAAGTTCTGTCATTGGTATGCTAGAACTCTACCACTTAAGCTACAGCACCACTTCTGGTTTTCTGGTGGTTAATTGGAGGTAAGAGTCTTATGGATTTTCCTGCCTGGGCTGGAATACTTGGATTATAGGAGTGAGCCACCAGCACCAGGTTTATTGTGATTTTTTTTTACATATGCACATAATTTGATCCCATTTGTCCCATTCCTTTTCCTTAATAGTCTCCTTCTCCTTACTTTCTTACCCTTCCCTCCTCCTAAAGTCCATATGTGAGAGAAAATATGAAATATTTGTCCTTGTGAGATTTTACTTAATATGATGAACTCTAATTTCATCTCTCCAGCAAATAACATGGTTTCTTTCTCTTTTGTGGCTAAAACTCCATTGTTTACATATATTCAAACTTTTCCCCACCTATTTACTACTAGAAATCTAGGCTTATTTCATAGCTTGGCTATTGTGAATATTACTGTGACCTGGATAGGTACATAGGTATCTCTATTGTATGATAACTTTGATTCCTATGAGTATAGGCTCAGGAATCATATATAACTGGATCATATAAGAGCTTTTCTTTAGATCTTTGATGAAATTACAGTTTGATTTCCATAGTGGCTATACTAATTTATGTTCCCACGAGTACCGTATAAATGTTTATTTGCCCCCATATTCTTGCCAATATTTGTAATTTATTTTTGTTATTTTGACAATGGCCATTCTGGCTGATGTGAGAAGGAATGTCAAAGTAGCTTTGATTTACATTTCTTCAATTATTGCCAATATTTCAAAATTTTCAACTGTGTTTTATTACCCTTTTTGATGTCAAATTGCCATCATCTCTCAATGGTTCTTTTAATCTATTCATGCCACTCATTTAGAATGCAGGCACATTCTTGTGCATCCCTGGGATTTGCATGCCTTTCTCTGGACATTTACGTTACTATTTTGCTTTGCTGGTGTAGTGTTGCTTTTTGTCTTTCTTCCTTTGGGTGTCAACTCATCAATAGATATTTATCTGAGAACTTTTATCTTCTTTCTTCTTTTTGTCCTTATTAAGTGTTCCTCTGTGCCATGAATTCCCTCTATCCTTAATTATAGTAAATTAGAATTCCTCATTTTCTTTGTCAGTATCTTCTACTTGTCTATACCATGAAAATCACAACTAAAGTGTCTTAACACTATATTCTATTCTTTTTTTTTCAAATTCTTATTATCAAACTGATGTACAGAGAGGTTACAGTTTCATACATTAGGCTTTGGATACTTTTCTTGTACTGTTTGTTACCTTGTCCCTCATATCCCCCTTCCCCTCCCCCTTTCCCTTTCCCCCCCTGAGGTGTTCAGTTCACTTTCACCAAACAGTTTTGCAAGTATTGCTTTTGTAGTTGTTTGTCTTTTTTTACCCTGTGTCTCTCAATTTTGGTATTCCTTTTCAATTTCCTACTTCTAATACCAGTATACAAGGTTTCCAATATACTCAGATAAGATTACAGAGATAGTGTAGGTACAACCACTGGAAGGTGATACAAGAACATCATCAATAATAGAAGCTACAGATACACTTCCCTTATTGGGAATAATTAGTACAGGTTTAGGCAAGTCATAGCAGAGCATCACAAGAGCCCAATAGCTATACCCTTATGAACACATAAGATGATGCTAAGTGAAATGAACTCCATGTTATGGAAACGATTGTTATTTCACAGTTGTAACTACTTTCAACGTCCCATGTATATTCTATTCTTAACATGAAATACAAGGTAGACAATCAAATAGATAACTGTTGATTAGGTGATTATTGTTGAATGAACTGGATTATTATATTTTAATGACTATTTCTTTGCATGCCTCTTTCTCACTAAAGCATCAGATCATTGATTACAAGGGAGGAGTATTATCTCTCATGTCTATAGCTAAAGTTTTGTTGCTGGTACCTAGTAGATATTCAAATTTTTTAACTACATTGAAAGCCTCATTTTTTTGTCTGTAGGGGAATTTGAACTCTGGGATGCTGTCCTTGAGTTCTTTACCTCAAGGCTACCTCTCTACTACTTCAGCCACAGTGACACTTTTGGTTTTCTGGTGGTTAACTGAAGATAAAAGAGTGTCATGGACTTTTCTTCCCCAGGCTGGCTTTAAACCTTAATCCTCAGATCTCAGCCTTCTGAGTGGCTAGGATAACAGGCCTGAGCCACTGGTGCTGGACCAAAAGCCTCATTTTTAAAGAGGAGGAGGTTCTCAGAGTTTGAATAAACTGTTTAGGGTCAAAATGTAGTATCCAATAATGGTAGTAGAATCCAGATAGCTTGATTAACAGTCCACTGTTGTAAATTTACCAAGTTGTGGTATCTTCACATTGTGGAGACTTACTCAGCAATAAAAAGGATTGAGTTATTGGTACATACAATATTGATAATTCCTTCAGATATCATACTGATTGAAAGAAGCCAGATACAGAAGGGAATATACTGTATGATTCAACTTATATGAAATTTATGAATGTGTACAAACTAATGTGTATTGAAAGCAATCAGAACAGTGTTGACCTGAGGGTTCTAATAGGGAACACTTTAAATGGAGAATATGAAAAATGTTCTGTAGATTCTGTGGGGTAGAGACTACAGAGGAGTCTATAAACTGTCAAAAAAGTCATCAAACAGAATACTTAACAATTGTGAATTTTATTAGCTGTAACATATAAATTACAATTAATGTGACATCCGTGAAAGAATAGAGAGCCACGTTTTTCATGAAATGCCTTCTATAGATCCTAAAATTTTAACATTGTCTAATTCTGACATAAAAATTTGGATAAAGGTAATTGGGTATAGCACTACTGAATTTTCCATGCTTAAGGTAATTATTCCAGTATTTAGTCTGATGGAAATTTAGAAAATAAATACAGAGCATAGTGGTGGTTAGGTTCAAATTAACAGTATCTGTCCTAAAAGTTAAGTAAGTAAGCTTAATGATGTGTACAGGTAATGCTAAGTGAAATTGTAAATAAGATATTTTATAGGAAACTTAAATTTTATCCTCTCAGATTTTCAAGCGATGTCTCACTTTCAAAAAGTTGATTTATTATTGAAGAAAAACTTCTTGTTGACACATCAAAAGCAAATGCACATCTTGGGCATTGTAGTATACAAGTGTAATCCCAGGATTTTGGAAGCAAAGGCAACAGGGTTACAAGTTTGAGGTACACAGTGTGTTTTCTACCACCTTGGGTTCTTAGTGAGATCCTGCCTTAAATAAAATTAAACAAAACAAAAATGCTTGCACTGGGGAGTTTGAGTCTACAAAAATTTCCCTCTTTACTGAAAAAGTGGGTCATTGATTTATCATTAACTTTTAGGTTGGATGGTGTTGACATAGCTAAGAAAAAATGGGTCATTGATTTATGTAATGGCCGAAGGCTCTCATATTTTAATTATCTATGTTCTGTTTGAATAGTCAGCCATGCTGTTAATATGTATGCATTCTATTTTGTAAAATATTTACTTATTTTGGTCCTTATTATTTAATATCTATCTCTTCCTCTCTGTCTACTTGGAAATCAAGAAGTTATCAGAAAAAGAATTCCCATGCTTACTGTGTAATTTAGAAGTATTCTGAGTACACACAGAAAAACAAGAAAGAATAACAGATATTTTTATTTACCAGGATGTTATTAGAAGAGATCATTTTCAAAATATAATTTTCATCTCCTATGTGTTTTATCATTAAGTACTTGCAGAAAGCATTGCCTTATTTTCTGTATCTTTACTTTGAGAAAATGCTGATTTGCTATATTCTGAAATTTTAGAAGTTAAAAAGATACTGTACTTATATGAAAGAGACAATATTAACAAATAAAGGACTTTATAATACAGTATAGATAAAAAGATGTAAGACAAACAAGCAGTAATATTCAGTAAGATCCACCATTTTTTAATGAGCAGTAAGATTTACATGTATGTATTTATATGTATGGATATGTTAATTATCTTAATTGTGGAAACCACTTCACAATGTAAAGATATATTAAAACACATCATGATGCATCTTGAATATGTATAATTTTTATTTGCAATTATATCTCAATGAAACTGGGAAAAATAAAATATAAATAAAAGATACAGAATGATTTGTAAGTGTTCTAAATGTCAACTCTACTGGTGAAATTTTACTAAGTTTTGTATTCATCAAACCAGTATGTGTTTGCTATGGTGAAACCTGAGTCATTTACTAATAAAATAAATATGATATCAATCAACTGGAAGTGGAAATAGCTGTGACATTTTTTTGTGAGAAGTGTTGCAGTGTAGTACTCCATAGTGTAGTTTGGCTTCAAAGTCTAGATACTCCTGCCACAGTTTCCCAAGTTTCTCTTAATCTACCATCATCTTTGCCATCATATCCAGCTCCTTGAAGTATTCTGAAACTTCTATCATAATATATTGAATAGGTGATAAAAAGTAGGGTAAAATCATAATGTTGCACTGTGCCTACTAGATCAGGATAAATAATTTTAAAGAATAGCTGAGTGATTAGGAATGTGGCTTAGTGGCAGAGTGCTAGCCTAGCCTAGCATACATGAAGTCCTGGGTTCAATTCCTTAGTACCATCTAAACAGAAAAGGTCAGAAACAGTGCTGTGGCACAATTGGTAGAGTGCTAGCCTTGAGCAAAAGAAGCTAAGATACAGTGCTCAGACCTTGATATCAAGCCCCAGAACTGGCAAAAAGGAGTAGTTCATTGTTCTTTAATTCCACTCCACTTTCTCTTTGTAAAGGAGCTGTGCTTTTTTACTTTTCCTGTGAAATATACACTAGCAATGTTCTTGCTTGCAGAGGCCTTGATAGTCTTGGAGACATTTATGCAATATTCTTGGACATTTTCCCCATCTTAACAGGAAATGAAGAATCCTCACAAGAAAAGAACAATAGTTTGGCAAGTAGCAGAATCCAGCTCCCAGTGGTTATTTTTTTTTCCTTGCACGAAAATTAGAACGAGTAGGAAAATGTTTTGCATGTCAATCAATGAATTTTTTTCCAGCTCCCTCCCTTTGCTGGCTCCAGGCTCTAATCTCATCCCAGGGCATGTCAGTGAACATTTTTCTTTGCAGTGACTCCAGGCAGCTGCTTGAATGTCTGCAGTGTTACTAAAGTGCTAGCCAGCAGGGCTAAGGATTCACTAGGCAAACCACATTTGAGCAAGTGTGGCTGAGGAAGCTATTAAAATACTTTAGCAAACTCAGCTGGCAGAGCTGATGATGGCCTGTAGGGTAGGACTTCTTTTGGCGCTGATGCTGTGGCAGCTCAACAACCTGCTCCTGGGAACCTCAGGAGATGATTTTCAGCACATCCAGGACCTGCAGACAGACAATGGCAGCTGGGAACCAGAAGGAACACAGGATAATGGCTCCATGGTGTTGTCTGGTCCTGCACTCTTCTCCCTGGATTACCATCATGTGCAGGTCCCTTTTGAAATCACACTCTGGATAATGTTAGCCTCTCTTGCAAAGATAGGTAAGTGAGAGATTTCTCAAGCCTCCCCTGTAAAGTTTTCTAATAGTAGGAATTCAGGAATTTTCTATATATTAAGAAATACATTCTTTACTTAAGAGACCAGAGGGATTTGGAACATTTCTTTTCTTTATAAATCTTTACAGAAAAGTCACTTGCTGGTAATTATATTCAAATACTGGAGTCCCTCAGCAGAAGGCGGACGTAGGTCCAGCATAGCTTAGACTACTGAGAGTCTCCATTATTCGGGAAATGAAAGACGACATCACAGTAAAATGTGGAGCTAATAACTTTTATTAAATTCGTTATAGATACTAAATCAACAGTGCTTGGACAGACTTTGTTTCTAATAACAAACACCTACCTCTCCCTAAAAAGAAAAAAAAGAGAAATATCTCTTTGCCACCATTTAGAATTTAAGGAGACTATCATGTTAAAAAATAATTTCAACAAGTAGAATAGAAGAGCTGTTAACTATTTATTAGTTTTGTTATAGTTCTACTACAGGGACATAATCACAGTTATTTCTCTTACATTCTTTTTTTTGTCTTTTCTTTATTTTGGTACTGGAACTCGGACCCAACACTTTTTAGGCAAGTGCTTTGCCACTGAGCTACATCCCAGCCATTCTCTTACATTCTTTAGTAATTCATCTGGGAGCTTGGGATGAAGATCAGTGATAGAGTGCCTAAAATGCCTAATGACCTAGGTTTGATCTATAGTTCTGCAAAAACAACAAGAAAAATCTTGTTTTTATCTTAGTGATATTACAATTATTCTTTAAAAAGTTCAAAGTGTCTTTTTAAAAATTGAGTGGGCATATTTATTGATACAGAATCAGAACCAATGCAACCATGGCAGAATATTACTTCAAAATAAGTTTGTTAATTTAAAAATAAATCTTTTTTAGTATCACAAAATTTAATTGTCTTTCTGGGTATTTATTTCTTTATTTGTTTACTTACTGGCAAAGTCTTTATATTGTAGGGCAGGCTGTCATGAAACTGGAGATCCTCCTACCAAAGCCTTCTGATTACTAGGATTATGAGCATGTGCCATCATGTATGAAGATAATATAGTTTTATTAATGATGATGCTTTTTAATTTTAATACACAGAAAAGCCAATTTTTTGCAGGACTAGATATACTAATCACAGTAATCTGATTGTTAATATCAGAATGACAAGGCTCAATAAATCATTCATCCCTGATTTATTTCAGAGGACTATACTGAGCTCGCTAATGGATAACTTTTTGCCATAACTTTAGTAAGAGAATAAACATTTAAAAAATTTCCTTGTTGGCATTCATTCATCCATTCACAAACTGTTTATTTTCTGTGTGAGGCATTATGGTGTATGCATGGACTATAGTGCTGCTAAGATTCCGTCTTGAATACGAATTATCCCAATGTCTACAGAAAATAAATAGTTGTGTAGAGGAAAAAGAGGAAAGGAGCCTGGCATAGTCAAAAGAAAAAGCAGACTGTTTTGAGATGTTTTACATAAATTTGGGATCCAGTGCCTATAAAATGCCAGATAATGGTTAAGTCTGTATTCAGTTGATTAAATACATCTTCCGAATTCATTTCTACAATTTAAAAATGACGATAACAGCATTCATTTTCTTATGTTTGTGCAATGAGAGAATCAAAAGGGAGAAGTTAAGTGAAAGTGCTCCTTGCAACAATTGAGAAGAAGACTGTTCTTGAGAGTCAGCTGACTTTCATTTATATAGATAGGTAGATAGATAGATAGATAGATAGATATACACACGTGTATATATATGCATATACATATATGTCTTATGTGCTCAGCTATTTCTGTGGGTCAAAACTCCCAATTTACCCTCAATCCATGAGAAATTCATAGTCAGTCAAATTAGTTAACTTGTATATTAAGGGATTTTAGTGGTATCCTGGTGGGGATTAGAATAATAAGTAAGAAAACAGACTAATGGCCTTATTATGATTGTATCTGTAGCCAAGAAAATTGATGATAATTTGAATTACATTGTCTTGATATAATCTAGCAGGTGATGATGTAGTATAGAATGTAGGGCCAGGGCAACAGAAGACAAATAAAATAGAGAATGACTGCCATATGGAATATCAGGAGTGACTGCATTTTCCACATTGATTAAAAGCCACACATGCTTCTAAAACAGAAAAAAAATGTTTGGATTATATTTTGATGAGCCATTGATGTGACTTAGCATAAGCCTAGATCTGTCAAACTTGTGAGTAAACCTAGGGCTAGAAATCAGGAAACTAGAATGGGTTGTCACACCTGCTCTGTCAAATGCTTACTGTATAAGAAGTCACCTTGCTTCCTTGGCCTCCATTTCCTTATAAAGAATTAATCTAGTCCAGCTTCGGTGGCTCACGCCTATAATCCTAGCTACTCAGGAGGCTGAGATCTGAGGATCACAGTCCAAAGCCAGCCTGGGAAGGAAAGTCCATAAGACTCTTATCTCCAATTAACCACCAGAAAACCAGAAGTGGCACTGTGGCTCAAAGAAGTAGAGTGCTAGCCTTGAGCTGAATAGCTCAGGGATAGGGCTCAGGCCCAGAGTTCAAGTCCCATGACCACCACAAAAGAAAAATAAAAAAAAGGAAAAAAAAGTACTAATCTGGCTGGGTGCTTGTGGTTTACACCTATAATCCTAGTTACTCAGGAGGCTGGGATATAAGGATCACGGTGCAAAGTCATCCTGGACAGGAAAATCCATGAGATTCTTATTCCAATTAACTACCAAAAAGCCAAAATGGAGTTGTGGTTCGAAGTGGTCGAGCACTAGCCTTGAGCACAAATGCTCAGGGACAGCACCTAGGTCCTGAGTTAATCTGTTAGGTAGGATGTGGAGAAATGTTTAAAGAGGAGAAATAAATCAAGAAGCATTGTACTTATAAACTGATTTGTTGAATGCTAACTCCTTTGTACTAAGTAGCTACTTAAAGATTACAAAGATATAATTTAAAAAACTAATTAGAATTCCTTAAAAAAGAATTGGTTAAATGACTAAAAGTTGTTTCAGCCTTTATTTATTTATTTATTTTTTGGCCAGTCCTGGGCCTTGGACTCAGGGCCTGAGCACTGTCCCTGGCTTCTTCCCGCTCAAGGCTAGCACTCCGCCACTTGAGCCACAGCGCCGCTTCTGGCCGTTTTTCTGTATATGTGGTGCTGGGGAATCAAACCTAGAGCCTCGTGTATCCGAGGCAGGCACTCTTGCCACTAGGCTATCTCCCCAGCCCTCAGCCTTTATTATTCAAAGAAGATATTTGAAATATGGTTCTTAATTATGTAGTTTTTAGGCTAGTGACGTGAGTATACTGTGATTGTGAGAACAGAAGAATACTTCTAGCTGATGAATACATTGTTTCCATTTTAAAATATGAGCCCACATTTGAAATTTGATTTAGTGGACACATAAATAATCTTGTTGTTGTGAATACGTTTATTCTATTAGTAAAGATTTTTCCATTATAGAGACAAATGATTCCATTCATGCCTCTGCATTTTAAGTTATTATTAAAATGGAAAATGTGAAATGACCAAGGAGCTATTTTCCTGAAATTGTGAGGCTTGACAGGAAGGAAGACATATAGCAGTGATTGATCATGAAGATATTATAATGCTCTTTTTTTTTCTTTTCTAGGATTTCACCTCTATAATAAGATGTCCACAGTTGTACCTGAAAGCTGCCTCTTGATCTTTGTAGGTCTCATTATAGGAGGGCTAATTTACAGTTTAAATGATAAATCTCCACCAGTCATGGACAGTGACATATTTTTCCTGTACTTACTTCCACCAATAGTCCTTGAGGCAGGATATTTTATGCCTAGTCGGCCATTTTTTGAGAACATAGGAACCATTTTGTTGTATGCTGTAGTTGGAACCATGTGGAACACATTTGGAGTAGGTTTTTCCCTATATGGCCTATGCCAGGTGAAATATTTCAACCTTCAAGATGTGTCATTACTCCATAATCTTTGGTTTGGTAGTTTGATTGCTGCAGTAGATCCCGTGGCTGTACTCTCCGTATTTGAAGAAATACATGTGAATGAGAAGCTTCATATTTTGGTGTTTGGAGAATCCCTTCTTAATGATGCTGTTACTGTTGTAAGTATCCCAGGCCTGTGCGTTCCAGGTAATGAATTTCTTTTAGCTCACCTAAGATAAATAGAAAGGAATACAATTCTGTTTGGGCCATGATTAAGTTTGTCCAAGTGTTACTGTGGAAGATATAAAGGGCTAAGAGACTTTCTCAGCTTTTTTATTTCTATGAAAACCACAGGAATTTGAGATCCACTAAAAAACCCCAGTTCTTAGAAATAGGTGTATTCATTGGGATAAAATGATTTAGCAATCACTAATATGTTTTAGAAATTGGCAATGATTTCTTGCTACCATATTAACTGCTATACATTTATTAGTTGAAAACTAGATAAACTGAGTGAAGGTGGCTCATATTTATAATATTAGATGCTGAGAAGTTTGAGATTGGGGGATTGTGGTTGAAAGCCAGTCCATGTACAAAAATCCATGAGACTCTAATCTCCAATTAACCAGTAAGAGTTGGAAGTGAAGCTGTGGTTCAAGTGATAGAGCAGTGGTCTAGTGAAAAAAAATCTTCAAACAAGAGAATGAGGACAGACAGACAGACAGACAGACAGACACAGACACAGACACAGACACAGACATACACACACAAATAAATAATAAAACCAGAGATAAATTTTATTGAGATCTTTAGATTCACACTAGATAAGTATATCTTATCTTTGAATAATATCATCACATTCTATCAGAAAAACTTAAAACAAATAATGCATAGTTTGATGATGATTTGTAGGAATATTTCTTTTTTGGGGGAAGACTTTTTTGTGCCTGTTCTGGGATTTGAACTTGAGACTCAGGCACTGTTCCTGAGCTTTTGTGCTCAAGGCTAGCTCTCTACAACTTGAGCCATAGCTTCACTTCCTTTTTCTTTTTTGATTAGTTTAGTGGAGCTAAGAGTCTCACAGACTTTCCTCCAGGGCTGGCTTCGAACATCTATCCTTAGTTCTCAGCCTGCTGAATAGCTTATAGTTCAGGTGTGAGACATAAGCACCTGGCTTGAGGGGAGATTTCTAAGGATATGTTGGGGAGGAATGTGGAATTAGAAGACTTCAAAGTGGAGGAGCTCAAGAAATTAGAAGGGTATCATTGGAGACTTCAACTGATACATTTTCTTTATGTTCCTTATTGCAGGTACTTTATAAGCTGTTCAAATCTTTTAATGAAATGCCATCTATCAAGCTGATGGATATCTTTGCTGCAATAGGAAAGTTCTTTTTAGTTGGAATAGGAGGAGTTTTCATTGGGTTCCTGTTTGGCATATGTGCTGCCTTTACTACCCGCTTTACCAAGACCATCCGTGTCATTGAACCCCTCTTTGTCTTCTTATATAGTTACCTTTCCTACTTAACTGCTGAAATGTTCCATCTCTCAGGGATTGTGGCGTAAGTATCCAAACTACATTTTAATTTAGACAATTTCTTTTAGGAATTGAGTGTCATTTTCCTACCACGAATCTAGAAAATTGTATGTCTTTGATAAGAGGTAATCATCCTCCCTTTATGCTTTTCTAAGATTTCCTTTACCTCTATTAGTCTGCTGGTCATACTACTACATGAGCTATATCTACAACTAAGTTTGTAGGCTCTCTATAGAAGTTATAGTGCTAGATCCCAATTACTTAGCAATATGGATTCCTTCTTGTATAATGACAATTCTCAGAATCTTGTATCTTTGTAAGGGTTTATAATTCTAACAGAAAAATGGTCTGACCAAGTATGGTTCCTATGCTAATTAGATCATACAGTATAATGCATATGTAAGTTTGCTAGTATATATATGTTCAAACATAAGCATTGCATTACTTTTAAAAAATTTTATTTCTTCTTACATTAACTATACAGGATATACTGATTTTCTCTTATCTACCACTAAGAGTAGTGTACAAAGTACTAAACACTTTGAATTAGGGTTTAGACAGGCCATCTCACTTTGTTTATTAGAATAAGAAGAAATAGTATTTTCACATGCTGTACCTTTCGAAAAGCTTAGAAGGAAAAAAATTTTAAAATGCTTTAAGTTTCAAAGAACTAATGCCGTTAGACTACTCTAAATTCTAAAAAGGATTTACTGTGAATAATAAATGGCATGCCGTTTTAGCTAGAATGAGTTTCTTTTAGATTAAAAATGTTGTAGGTTGAAAGCAAGGATTGTATCTGGGGCCTGGGTTGTTGTATCTTAATTTGTTAAGAGATGTAGTTTGAGCTTTAAATTGTCTTTGGTTTTTACTGTGTGCACCATATATTAATAGAGACAGACAAAAAGAGATAAGGAATGTGTGGAATTGAATGTAACATTTTAATTTTAATTCTCCTAATCTAGGGCATTGTCCAAAGTTTTTAAAATGGTACATTTTAAGTAATTTCTTCTGAGCACCTGGACTTTCAAAAAGTCTTGACAATATGAAGACTGTTAGCAGGTGTGTTTTGAGTCCTGAAAGAATGTAAAATAGGGAAAACAATGTTGTTAACTCTATTTGCAGCCTGTGAACACCTCCTGAGGTTTAACCGTATTAAATGTGCAGCATCTTTTATTTTGGGTTAGGATTCAAGTGCCCTTTGAGGCTATGACCCAGTAAACTTAGTTCTTTTGCCTGCTAAACCTAATGAAGATAGATCTTTCCTTATTTTGCTTTGGAGGTGGTTTCACAAAACCCAGTAAATGGTTTAGATTTTATTCAGACCATCTTAGACTAAGGGATTTAGGAAAACTTTTTGTCATTTAAAAGCTTCCCTATTTAAGTCTTTAGCCTACTTGTTGAGGGGGCTGTTGGTCCTTTGTGGTTTTATTTTGGAGGAATTTAATTTTTTTAGTTCTGCATATATTTTAGATATGAGACCTTTGTCCATTGTATGGCCGGTAAAGATCTTTTCCCGATCTCTGGGCTTTCTGTTGATCTTGCGAGCTATGTCCTTTGCCCTGCAAAAGTTCTGCAGTTTGATGCAGTCCCATTTGTCCAACCTTTCTTTGATTTGTAGCATTTCTGGGCCTTTATTAAGGAAGTTCTGTCCTGTGCCAAGGAGCCCAAATGTTTCTCCTACTCCTTCTTGTAGTGGTTTCAGGGTATCTGTTTTTTTCTTTTTTTTTTTTTTTGTTTTGTTTTTGTTTTTGGCCAGTCCTGGGCCTTGGGCTCAGGGCCTGAGCACTGTCCCTGGCTTCCTTTTGCTCAAGGCTAACACTCTGCCACTTGAGCCACAGCGCCACTTCTGGCTGTTTTCTGTATATGTGGTGCTGGGGAATCGAACCCAGGGCCTCATGTATATGAGGCAAGCTCTCTTGCCACTAGGCCATATCCCCAGCCCCTGTTTTTTTCTTTTTTGAGGTCTTTGATCCATTTGGAATTGACTTTGGTGCAGGGTGATATATAAGGATCTAGTTTTAGTTTGTTGCAGGTGTTGAACCAATTTTGCCAGCACCATTTGTTAAAGAGGCTATCTTTCTTCCAGACTATTTTTTAGCTCCTTTATCAAAGATTAGGTAGGCATGGTTCTGTGGGTTCATTTCTGGGTCTTCAGTTCTATTCCATTGGTCTTCAGGCCTGTTCCTTTTCTGATGAGGAAAGGAGAATGGTCAAGAGACATATAAAAAAGTGACCTACATTACTGGCCATAAAATAAATGCAAATCAAAACAACATTGATATCCCACCTCACCCCAGTAAGAATGTGCTTTATCAAGAAAACTAACAATAACAAATTTTGGAGGGGATGTGGCCAAAAGGGAACCCTATTTCATTATTGGTGGGAATGTAAACTTGTTCAGCAACTCTGGAAAGCAGTATGGAGATTCCTCAGAAGGCTAAACATAGAGTTCCCCTATGACCCAGCAGCCCCATTTTTTGGGTATCTACCCAAAAGACCACAAACAAGAGCACACTAAAACCACCAGCACAACAATGTTCATCACAGCAGAATTTGTCATAGCTAAAATATGGAACCGACCCAGATGCCCCTCAGTAGACGAATGGATCAGGAAAATGTGGCATATATACACAATGGAATTTTATGCATCTATCAGAAAGAATGACATTGACCCATTTGTAAGGAAATGGAAGAACTTGGGAAAAATTATATTAAGTGAAGTAAGCCAGATCCAAATAAACATGGATTCTATGTTTTCACTCATAGGGAATAATTAGCAAAGGTTTAGGCTAGTCACAGCAGAGGATGACAAGAGCCTAATATCTACATCCCTATGAACACATAAAATGATGCTAAGTGAAATGACCTCCTTGTTATTGAAGCGATTGTTATATAACTGTTGTAATTACTTTCAACATGCCATGTGAAATCATAGCTTCTTTTGTTGATGAGCCTCTTGTATCCCTTCCTGTGGTTGTACCCTTGCTATCACTGTATCTCATCTGAATACACTGGATACTGTACAAACTGGTATTAGAACTAAGGAAGTGAAAGGGAATATCAAAATCGAGAGACAAAGGATAAAAAGACAAACGACTCCAAAACCAATACTTGCAAAACCATTTGGTGTAAACCAACTGAACAACTCATGGGGGGAGAGGGAAAGGGGGAGGGGGGAAATGAGGGAGAAGATAACAAACAGTACAAGAAATGTACCCCAGGCCTAATGTATGAAACTGTAACCCCTCTGTACATCACTTTGACAATTAAAAAAAAGTTGCCCCCAAAAATGCTGCCCTAATATCCTTTTTAAAAATGTACACCTGTATAAAATGTGGTTATGTTGATAACTCTATTACCTAAAGTGTACTTTGAATATATTTGAAAAAACAGCACGAGTGGTTTAAAAATATTTAGAGACTCCCTTTCTAAGATATTACATTAATATAAAAATCAATTCGACTGAAAATAATGGATTAAGAAATTGAGCCATGATTTTTGTATCATGTAATGATCAAAACTGATAATTAAGGCTTGAACATACAATTAAAATGGATAAAACAATTCACGTAACAGTGAATTAATAGATGCTGAAAGTAAATTTGAATAATTAAAATTTTTTATCACTTCTTATATTTTATCTTTTTTCCCCCCCAATGGACACAGAATGCTTCTTTTCAAACTTTCTGAGCTTAATTACTTTTCATATTTTGAACCTCAATATTTAGTTTTATAGGCTCTGGGTTCAATCTCCAGTATTTTTCTGTAGTAATTTCAATTTTTCCATATGGTTAAAATAAAACAAATGATATTTAAATACGAAAAATATTTTTACCAATCATGTAGCTATTTGTTGACTGATTCACTGTGTTAAGCATGAAGCAGATATGTACTTGTAGTTAGAATGATAATTAAAAAATATTTCTCTTCCTTCTATTTTATTGCATTTCCCAATAACTTGAAAATCAAAGTAGAGAACAAGTACACACATTCAAGGATTGATCACATATTCACAAATGAGTTGTGTAGGAATCAGTTTCTACCTAGAGGACTATTGGTTCTCCGAATAGTCAATATCATCATTGATTTTTGTTGTGGGAGGATGTTGGAAGCAACTATTTGGTCTAAAAAGTAATTAAACTCGATTAGGAGAATTGAGATTAAACATTTTTGCCCTCTTAGGATCATGAATTAACCATTGCTAATGATGGCTGCTTTTCCAGTGGTATATCACATCAACTATAGAACTAATTTTGTTCCTTTTCAATAATGCATGTTTTCTGGAGCCAGTAAGTCCCCATTCACTGATATTTCTAAGTTAGAGTTTATTATATTAAATTATTTCCTACTTTAGGCTTTTTGTTGCGTTCTCCAGATTCAAATTTATTATCCTGATGAGGCTATTAAACACCATAAAAATATACATAGTATATATCTGATGTTCCTGGTACTTTATGGGAAAAACAAAATTTGCTGAACCTACTAAAATTTAGATTTACCTTTCATAACCACCTGTTATGCTCCTTAGAACTCAAAATCTGAAGCCGTGCAAAGGCTCACTAGTTTGGGCATTCTTGCTTTAAAAATCCACCCATCTTCACCATTAGCTGCTGTATAAGAAGTGTATGCATAAAATATATATAAAAAGCAATTTTATTATAATGAAAATTACTTTGTTGTGTATCAACATTTAAATATATTCCTATTTAGACATTTTAAAATGTGTTTTTATCATCCCTCTCTCCAGATAGATCAATATACGCTTGACAAACATGAATTTGTTTCCTCAGATTTCAAATTGCTCTATATTTCAATCAGGAAACCATTTGCTATTTTTTCCAGTATAGATAGGAGAATATTTGTTCATTAACCATGGTTAGGCCAGACAGCTAATCCATTCTAACCTTATATTTAAGACTTTCATAAAACAGTAGGCATTGTTATTAAATACCAAGCTTACAAAATTTTTTGGCAGATGACACAGAAGAACAGCCATTTTTGTCTGGTATCATTTCCCTATACAAAAAATGAAGTGAACCCTTCATGGCCTCTGTAATAATATATTGATGTTATAGTGTAGTAAGCTTCTGAACCATTGGACTTCTCATATTCCATTATTTTGAGCATTCTTAGGTTAAAAATATGCTATGGAAACATCATTTATAATAAGCTCTTTGTGGTCATATTCAGGAGTTGGAAAACTTTACATTTGAATGAAAACTAAATTTCTAATTAACATGAAAATTTCTCAAACGATTCTTTTTATGTACTAATGTCCACATCATCCAAAGGAAGGAGACATTTTAATTATCAAAGACGTCCATAAATGATATAAGGTTCACAAAGATACAGTTTCAAACAGTATTTCTCTAATATCAGAAAACATAATGTTATTTTTGTGCATTTGAAGTGAACTACATTTTAATAGTGCTTCAGCATAGTTCTCTGGGTTTATAATGAATCTGAATTGGACGATTGAGTACATTTTATAATTTATATATCTTACCATATGACAACACTTTATCCAAAAAATGACACCAATAAGCACAAAGTTGTTACACACAATGCAGTTTTTACATTTGTATTATAATGCTGCTGACATTTCAGAACCTTGGGAATCTAGTAGTCATTCCCTTCTGTTCAAATGGTAGAATGCTTTGTGCCTTAGGAGCTCTTTCACTTTTGTCTTCTATCTTACTGATACACAGATAGATGGCTTTACCTGGCAACTGTGGTCTCCATTATCTATATCTTCCATACTTACTTTGTATTTACTCTAGCCTCATTCACACTTTAAATAATTGAACTTAAAATTGAACCACATCCCAGTGCAAAATAAATAAATTAAACCAGACAGTATAATGATAACACATATTTCCTTTTTTGCAGAAGTTATAGGGCTTGAACTCAGGGCCTCTTTTGCTCAGGGCTAGTGCTCTTCCACCTTGAGCCATAGCTCCACTTCCAGTTTTTGAGTGGTTAATTGGAGATAAGAGTCTCATGGGGACTTTTGTGCCCAGGCTGGCTTGAAACCACGAACCTCAGATCTCAGCCTCCTGAGTAGTTAGGATTGTAGGCGTGAGCTACCAGTGTCTGGCACACATATTTCCTTTTATTGGTAGACATTCCTAGCTTAGGAACATTTATTAAAGATACTAAATAGAAGCTATTCTAGTTTTCTGATCTTTTTCTTTCTTTTTTTTTCTGGTTTCAGAGTTGAACTTAAGAGCCTCTGGTTTATTTGCTCATGGCTGGCATGCTACTACTTGAACCATGCCTCCAATCAAGCATTTTTCTGATTATTTTGGAGACAGAATTGCATGGACTTTTGTGCCTGGTCTGGCCTCCAACTGTTCTTCTCTAGGCCCAGTCTAGAGGAGAGTTCATACCTGGAGAGCTAGGATGCAGTTGTGAGCTACCATGTCTCTACTTTTTGTTTCATTTCTTTCGAAATTGATGAAACTTACTCATTTTATATACTTCTCTTAGAGGAAAGGATTACTTGTACATTTAATCACTTATATTAGAATAATCAAACAAACAATCATAAAGCTGATCCTGGGTCTTCAGCACAGCTACTCTGTCCCAGCCATGTTGCTCCATTGTAGAATTCAGTGCCAACAATAATCTCAGGAAGGAGCAACATCTTTTTGCTGAAAATAATATGAGAAGGAAGATTGGTAATAAGACTTGCACAGCTTGTAGGCTTAATTGTCACTTTTTGATAAATGTAAAGATGAATAAGTGCATGAGTGACTAGGGGACTTTTGAATATGACATCCTGAAGCCACTCTAGAAAAGAAATTATTTGTATTAATCACGCTTCTATAAGTCATACAAAGTCTTCTCTGTGGAGAAATAAATCTCGGAAGTGATTAGATGCCATTCTTAAATATTCTATACCTAAGGAAGAAGGGAAAGTAAATTTTCTAAAGATCTGTAATGAGTCAATGGCAGATATGACCTTTTATTTTAGAATGTAATTACTAACAAACTCCTTTACTCACATGGCAAATCAATATTGGAGACTTCAATTAAAAGTTAGAGTCTACTTTTAATGTTTCTGAGAATCTTTCATTGAAAAAACAAACGTGAAAAATTTTAAGATAGCACACAAAAATCAAGGTTTATTCTTTTAAGAAAAAATATAGACAAGGCTTTTATTTTTATTTTTTTAGATCTTCCTTGGATATACAGTGTTAACGTAAATGATCCACAGGATTCATGCATTATCTGGACTTCTGTGCAAGAAGGACTGTAATAGCCTAATATAAAGTGTTTTGATAGTAGGAAATGGTTCACTGTTATCTAGGCCAATGATATTTAGAGGATAGCCCAATAAACCTGTGCTGGTCCATAAACTGTTGGTTACCACAGAAATTAAAAACCTTTATAGTGTTCAGTATGCTGCTAAATATAATGATAAATAGATTGCATTTTTGATAGCTCTCATTTTATTCCACTTTTCTAGTGATTCATTCTTATTGTTATTAAAAGAAGCTGATCATTAAGTAATGAAGTATTTAAAGGTCTCTTCTAGGTCAAAGTGAACTGTAGAAGGAGTCATTCAACAACAAATTCCAAATTGAATAAGGCCAAGTGCATGCTGGGTGCTGGTGGCCACTCCTGTAATCATAGGAACTCAGGAGTCAGAGAATGGTAGGGTTGCAGTTCAAAGCCAGCCAGGATAAGTTCACAAGACCCCACCTCAAACAAGAGTTGAACAAAGTAATGTGTACCTGCCACCCTAGTTAGGAAGTATATAGAGGAGAGGCTCAGAGTCTAGGCTGCCCGGGGTAAAAAGCAAGACCCTATCTAAAAATCAGCCAGAGTGAAATGGGCTGGAGTCATGTCTCAAGCAGGAGATGACCTGCCTAGCAAGCACAAAGTTTTGAGTTCTAACCCCAGTAATGAAAAACAGGCTGTCTTCTTTTTCTATGAATACAGGGTGGGTAGTAGGTGCCCATTTGTAGTGTAGTTCTTGAAGTCATTAGTTCTGGAGTCACTGTGATATCTGGAGCAAGATATTGCTAGGTGAATAACCTTAGGCAAGTTATAGTACTGTAAATTAACTGTAAGTGGGCAGAAGAAAAATGCATAATTGATGCAGTTGCTGTGAGGATTCAAAGCCAATGACTACAATATGCTAGTGACTGTTATGTAGCACGTGCTCAAAGCAAACTATTATTTGTGGAGGATAAGGAGCCATTACAGTAACTATAATATAGGACAAATATGCCAAAACATACATTTTTAGGAGTGATACAGGCTTCACAAACAAGGAAACATATTTCTCAATTGATTAAAAAAATCAGGCTTATTATAACATGCTTAATAAAGGAAATCTTACAATTGATTAGGACACTGTTCTTAAGCTTCATTTTGTTGAATTTACTCTGAATAGCTATCAATTGCAAACCAATATAATCATATGTATTTATATTGGTATTAGACACTTTGTGACTAATTATTTTCCCATTCAGGTTATGAGGCATTATCAAACTGGTTAAAAATCCAGGGATGCCAGATTTGTAACTCAGTGCAATAATGCTTACTTAGCAGTCACAAGACTCTGGGTTTAATCCCTAGAAATGCAACAAAACCAAAATCAAACAAACCTGCAAGAGCTGACTTCTGAATATAGTAATGTGTGCCTGTACTTCTAGCCAATAGACGTGTCTTGGAGGCCAAGCTTGGGTTATATTATGAGACGGTGTCTCAAAAACACAACACAAAACAAAACAAAAATCTGGTTAACGTTGGTGAGGCAAAGGTAGGAGGATTATTGTTCAAGACCAACTTTGTGAAAAAGTTTGAGATCATATCTAAAACAATAAGTCCAGTGTGTTGGTACATGCCTGTAATTCTAGTTACACTGGAGGCATAGGTAGGAGAATTGTAATCCCAGCCTCGGTTGGAAAAATAGCATTAGACCACAAGTAGCATGGCCACTTGTAAAGTGTTTTCCTTGGAAACGAGAGCCTGAGTTCAAATCCCAGTACTTCCAAATAATTTTAATCTATAGATTAAAATTCTCTGGTTAATTGGGGGTGCCTGGGTTAGCTTCAGACCTAAATCCTTGAATTCTCAGCCACCCAAATAGCTAAAATCACGGATGTGGGTTGTTGGCACCTATGTTTTTAAAATAAAATTTAACATTATTTAAAAAGAAAACTCAAGTATTGGTTGTTTGCTAATATGCAAAGAAGGAACATTTAAAATATGGCTGATTTAGTATTTCAGAGACTCTGCAAAGATATGCTCTGCATTTCTTTTGTTTTAATTTTATTGTCAGGATGATGTACAGAGGGGTTACAGTTACACATGTAAGGTATTGAGTACATTTCTTGTCAAACTTGTTACCCCCTCCCTCATTTTTCTCTCACCTTCCTTTCTTTCAAGAGTAGTATTTTAAGTCAATTGTTATTCCCCAAGTATACTTTTGTTTGTGGTCCTGGAGATTGAAGTTAGGACTTCTGGCATGCTGGACAAGTATCCTTTCTGTTTTTTCTTTTTTTTTAATTTTTATTTATTTATTTTGCCAGTCCTGGGGCTTGGACTCAGGGCCTGAGCACTCTCCCTGGCTTCTTTTTGCTCAAGGTTAGCACTCTGCCACTTGAGCCACAGCGCCACTTCTGGCCATTTTCTATATATGTGGTACTGAGGAATCGAACCCAGGGCTTCATGTATATGAGGCAAGCACTCTTGCCACTAGGCCATATCCCCAGCCTCAAGTATCCTTTCTTTAAGCTACATCTGCAGCCCCATTGGCATTCTCAAATCCAAACAACAAACATGTCTTTATTAGCTCCTATTGTATGTTTTATTTTGGTCTTATTTTAATAAGATATCCAAGAAAAATCCAAACAAAAAACATGTCTTTATTAGCTCCTATTGTAAGTTTTATTTTGGTCTTATTTTAATAAGATATCCAAGAAAACTTGAAATAAGGTCCTTGCTTTCTGTGGTTTTATAATCTCAATGAAGCAAAAAACATACTGGAAATAATAGATTCATACTCAAAGGAAGATAGGAAACAATGAATGTAAAAACTAAGAGATCTATGAACTGTAATGCCAGGGTCTGGACCAGAATGCAAGTGGAGAAAGAAAGCATGGTAACCTCAACAAAAGCCAAAGGCAGGAAATTATATTTTGTCAAAAAGACAAGGAGAGGGGGCTGGGAATATGGCCTCCTGGTAAAGTGCTTCTTCTTCTTCTTTTTTTTTTTTTTTTTGCCAGTCCTGGCGCTTGGACTCAGGGCTTGAGCACTGTCCCTGGCTTTTTTTTTTTTTTTGCCAGTTCTAGGCCTTGGACTAAGGGCCAGAGCACTGTCCTTGGCTTCTTTTTGCTCAAGGCTAGCACTCTTGCCACTAGGCCATATTCCCAGACTTAGTGGTAAAGTGCTCGCCTCGTGTACATGAAGCCCTGGTTTCGATTCCTCAGCACCACATATATAGAAAAAAGCCAGAAGTGGTGCTGTGGCTTAAAAGGTAGAGTGCTAGCCTTGAGCAAAAAGAAGCCAGGGACAGTGTTCAGGCCCTGAGTGCACACCCTAGGACTGGAAACAAAAACAAAACACAAAACAAAAAGACAAGGACAGGTTAACTTCTTGGCTTCTTCAACACTGAGGACCAGGAGGTTGTCGCTTTTTCTACCTGCTTTCTTTAGCCATTAACTATGAATAAAACTTCAATGTCATTAGACACTCTGCAAATTCTGGTTCTTGTTAGCTACTAGGTGGTAAGAACAATTCATCAGTAGCTAATCATGAAATCCTCCACAAGGTGGCCTTGAAGCATTTAGTTATTTATTTAACTTGATGCATATGTGAACAAGTTGTAGCAATTTCTAACTCTCAGGGCTGAAAACATCAGTTCCACAGTGACAATGTGTTTTGCATTCTTTCTGTTTTATTCATTAATGAGAATATCACAGATATTCCATAAATATTTACCAAAGATAAATTTTGTTTGTCAAGGCAAGTTAGATTGGTAAGACATTTTTAGGGCTTATTCACTTAAGGCTGGAGCTTTACCACTCCAGTCTTCATTTCTGGCTTTTTGTTGGTTAATTGGAGCTAAGAGTCTCTTGGATTTGTCTATCCATCCTGGCTTTGAACTGTTATACTCAGATCTTAGCCTCTTGAGTAGCTAGGACTACATGCATGAACCACAAGAATGCCTGGCTTTCTAGCTAAGAACTACTTTTTTTTTTGGTCCTGGAGCATGAATTCAGGCTAAGAACATTTTAAAATTTGAAAAAACCCAAGCATATCTATGTAAGATAATTTGTGTCAGTGTTGAGTTCTGCTCTGTAACATAAGAGTTTATTAATCTTGGGCCAGATTATTTACAATTTGTGTTTTTTTCTGTGACGATTACATATAAGAATATGTGAAAAGTAATTCAAATATATTATACACTCAAATATTAGTGATTCTAAGCATCTTATTAAAGATGCTCTCTTTAATAGTGAATAAAAAGTATCTATTCCGATTTATTTCTAAATTTTATTTGAATAACTGTCTTATTTTGATCTTTCCTTTATTTGTGTGCCTGTCCTGTGGTTTTGAACTTACAGCCTGGATGGTGTCTACCACTTGAGCCACAGCTCCATTTCTGGCTTTTTGGTTATTAATTGGTAATAAGAGTCTCATGGGTTTTCTTTCTCAGGCTGGCTTTGAACTGTGATCCTCAGATCTCAGCCTCCTGAGTAGCTATGATTAAAGGTGTCCAGCAATATTTCCATTTTCTTTTTTTTTTTTTTTTGGCCAGTCCTGGGCCTTGGACTCAGGGCCTGAGCACTGTCCCTGGCTTCTTCCCGCTCAAGGCTAGCACTCTGCCACTTGAGCCACAGCGCCGCTTCTGGCCGTTTTCTGTATATGTGGTGCTGGGGAATCAAACCTAGGGCCTCGTGTATCTGAGGCAGGCACTCTTGCCACTAGGCTATATCCCCAGCCCAATATTTCCATTTTCATTAGCTATTGTTTTTGCAGCCAAAACAAATGATCAAATCATAGTTTTGGTTTTGCAGAATTGCTTATAACTTGCAAAAGAGAACAGAATAATTAGAATTACTCTTTAAAAACAATCAGCCTACATGTAAGTCAGATTTCTACTTTGATGCATAACTGTCAGAATGCTATCATGTCACCTTAGATCATAAATTAATTGAGAACAGCAATCTGACACTAGGAAAATCACAAAATTCACATTCAGGAAATGTTGGCCAGAATCAATTGGGAATTGCCTCACCACAGATATGTATAATCATGGTGCTTGGCATATGGTGACTCTGATATATTCTGGGTAATATTTTAGTTATATTTCAAACTGCAAGAGATATTAGGGAGCATAGAGTATTTCAGGCATTTCAGCAGGTGTTCAAGGCAAAGGTGCCAAGAATTTCATTATTCCATTTCCCTCAAATGCTCACAGATTAACTCCAAGACAAGTACTATTTGAGGCCACTGAACTGTTTTTTCTTAATTAAAGCACAGAATGGGAAATGAGAATAAATCTAGCATGGTAACAGGTGGAGAAACTAGAAATGCATTACAATTATCAAATCACCAAATTCTATTATTAGTAGAATGTTGAACATAGTGAAAATAAGAATATGAATTCTCTTGAGACTAATGAATTAATTCACTTAAGGCTTTTGATGCTTCTATCATTTTAAGGTATTTTTAAGATTACTTCAGAATTTCAAAATAAAAAATATAAAGTAAATTTCACTAGCCTAATAAAATAGGCCATTCCTGAGATATAATTATAACAAGAATTCAGATTTCTCTGTCAAAATTTGCACACAGAATTATTACTGAAAGTAAAAGTCTATGATTGATCGAGAGCAGATGGTTGATTATTGCATTTGGAAGCAATGATTACTTACTAGTTGACCAAGCCTACCTACTTAA
Organism: Perognathus longimembris pacificus; assembly: GCF_023159225.1. NCBI lineage: Eukaryota > Metazoa > Chordata > Mammalia > Rodentia > Heteromyidae > Perognathus > Perognathus longimembris. Next base: position 53,822,585 of record NC_063188.1, on the reverse strand, counting down.
AGTAATTGAAACTAAAATGAAAATAGGGCAATTCAAAACACGGAAATATCTTTGTCCCAAAAATTTGAATATTATGCAATTTGGCAGATAAAAATATATTAGTAACAATGCTTGATTGAAAACAAGTATTTTGAAGATAATCACTGGGAAAATTCTCTTTTTGAATGGTTTTGTAGACAAGAGAAAGAATACATCAGAGAAGCTTTTAAAGAATCGTTTTCTGGTTGTTTCACTCTGGGAACATAAAAAAAAAAAAGAATCGTTTTCTGGGGCTGGGGATTTGACTCAGCGGAAGAACGCCTGCCTGGCGAGTGCAAGACCACGAAGTTCGGTCCTCAGCTCTGGGAAACAAAACAAAACAAAACAACAACAACAAAAAAAATGTTTTCTTCTTATGTTCCCAGAGTGGAACAACCAGACATATTTCTTTTAAAAAGCACCAGGAGGCTTCATTTTGGACTGATCTTATGAGAGTATCAATGTGACCTTGAGCTGGTTATTTAATCTTCCTTCCTCATTCATCCATAGCATGAAGGTTCTAGGCATGCCTGTACCATGAGGACACATTTTAACAGTTAATCGGAAATGAAACAGTAAAAACATTTAGAAGGCATACTCATCACAACATAAGCATAGTAGAGATGCTAGTTATCATTTTATGTCAATATATACAAGTAGGTAAAAAAAAGTTATTTTAAGCTTGTTAAAATGCCTTTAATTATTGCTTTTGAATTTCACAAGACAAATGCAGGACTTTCTGAGTGCAGCAATCACTGAGGATCTACAAGTTCTTTAAGGAACTTTCAGTAAATCCTTGCATCCTTGCTGATAGTAAAGAAGCTCAAGGAGATCTTTTTCATCTCCACACTGAGGACTCATCCTAGGATCTCACTAAAGCTACAAGGAAGCAGTCCTCCCACCCCAGAGACCTTTTGTAAGCATGGGTTGAAATGTAAACATAGTTCTTTGTAGATCAATGCTTTATCTACTGCTTTGGGTTTTACAGATGGCAATTCTCTTACCATTTCTTTCCAGAGTAGATGAATTCAACAGTTAGCAAGCATCTATCTATCTGTCTGTCTGTCCGTCTGTCTGTCTATCTTTATCTATCTAATGTCCTGGAGTATCATACTACAAAATTTAAAGCTGTTTGTTTATCTATGACTAAAAAAAAATTGAACTCCTAGCCCATCAGTATCTCTGATTCCAAGTTTGATCTTCTTAACTTAATGGCTATTAATTTGGGTAGTGTGTGTGTGTGTGTGTGTGTGTGTGTGTGTGTGTGTATTTTACATTTTGAAATGGTTCTATTCTAGGTGGAAAAATGTCTGTTTTATTGTAGGGTCTGAAATGAGGGCAGATATGTGGATGGCTATCAGTCTTCTCCACATTTTCAGTATAGAATGATTTAGAAATAATTTAGTATGAGGAATTAACATGTTGCTGTTGCACGTATAATGTTCCCTGCATCTTTGCCTCTGGTTTCCCTGTCCCAATTCTCTTTTTATTTGGAAATTTTACTTTATTTTTAATTTTTATTGTTATTATAAAGGTGCTGTACAGAGGGGCTACAGTTACATAATCCAGGTGAAGAGTACATTTCTTTTTGGATAATGTCACCACTTCCCTCACTCAATTTTTCCCTCCTGTCTCCACCCACAAGTTGTATAGTTCATTTTCCACGTAGTCTTTAGTGAATACCATTGCTGCATTTTTTTTTTTTTTGGCCAGTCCTGGGCCTTGGACTCAGGGCCTGAGCACTGTCCCTGGCTTCCTTTTGCTCAAGGCTAGCACTCTGCCACTTGAGCCACAGCGCCACTTCTGGCCGTTTTCTGTATATGTGGTGCTGGGGAATCGAACCCAGGGTCTCATGTATACGAGGCAAGCTCTCTTGCCACTAGGCCATATCCCCAGCCCCGGCCATTGCTGCATTTATTCATCCTTTGCCCACTGCAATTCTTCATCTAAACATCTGAGTCTTCAATGAAGATCAGTAGGAGGAAAATCTTGCAAGCCAGAAATGATTTTGGTGGGTGGATAGGTGCAATAAAGTGCTCTTGAGGAAAGCAGAAAAATTGTTATTAAACAGGAAGAAGGAAACAACTTTGTAAGCATGGTGAAATATGAAAGGAATGGCATTGATCAAGATGCATTGTACTCACAAACTCGCATGTTGAACTGAAACCCCTTTGTTCGACTACTTGAAGATGGAAAGAAACAGAGTAAAAAAGAAAGCACACTGGATAGAATAAAATAGTTAAAACTACCTGGGCATTGAGAACTACTTTTATTGATACATGCTACAAGATAATTTTCTCATTTTTATCACCTGCCTGTTAGTGGTTTGCTGCCAACTAATGATTAGTACACGATAACCCTAATACAGAAGGGCAGATTAGACAATGTCAATGATGATAAGGCAGGCAGGGAGTTTTTCAGCACACAAAAAGATAGAAATTGTCATTGATTTTGAAAACTAAGCTTACAAAAGTCTTCAAAATGTTATTGTATAAATTCTGAGAAAATAGTATGGTTTTCATTTTCCTGAACAGTATAATTTGCCTCAGTAAGAATTATGATTCAGCTTGCAATACTGTGCATGTGATTACTTCCCCTTAAAGATGAATGAGATATTTCTGTCACACATTTGATTTTTCTTCTTTAGAATTATCACCTGTGCTATGAGCATGAAACGCTATGTGGAAGCTAACATTTCTCAGAAGTCCCATACGACTATCAAGTACTTCATGAAAATGTGGAGCAGTGTTAGTGACACACTGATCTTCCTCTTCCTTGGCATTTCTACCATTGGAAATAGTCATGAATGGAATTGGCCCTACATTTGTTTCACTGTCATTTTCTGTCTGATATGGAGAGCATTAGGTATGGCACTTGCTGTTGTATACATAAAACTATGCCAACTGAACGTGGGGTTGTATTAGAATCTAGAAATTTAAACTTCCAGTGTAATATACTTTGTATATATCCATTTATATAGAGAGTATTTAATATAAAGATTTAAAGACAGGTTCTGGAAGTAATAAGACTTGAATTCAAATCCTCCTGTCATTCTTAAGCATATTGATCTGGGAAAGTTATACAATCACTCTAGGCCTTTGCTTCCTCAATGGGAAGATGAGAGTGAAGCTGATCTTGGTGACATCTTCCAGATATTGTGAGAATTAAGTGAGATAATCCAGTCAAGGAGCTCAGTAAAGAGCCTGGTTTAACATAAATTCTCAGTGAATATCTTTACTGTTATTAGAACCACTGCTCCCACTTTGGATACTACTTGTGCTACAAATATTAGTATAATATAGATGAATATGACAAAAATACACACTCTCCTAGTGTTACAAAGAATTTCTACCCAACACTACTGCTTATTGTGAGATTAGAGCAGAACTTGTACTTCTTATAGAGGATTTTTCCCTCCCTGCCTCACCTGAGCTTACAAAAGAGTAAAATTCAACACTGCCTTTGACTTCATTTTTCCAACTTCCTGTCTTTACACACATGGTGATTCCTTAGTAATATCTACATTGGTGTTACTTGAGGGACTGACTACACCTTGGAGAATACTGGCTCCTGCAGAAGGAGTATGTGTACCATCTGTGTCTTTTACTCAAACCCTGGAAGAGGTTGAGTGACATCTGGTTTCCCCATGACACACCTGCTATATGATTATTCTGGCTTCAGCTAAACTTTTCCCAATCCAACCATGACATTAAAAAAATCCCAGTCACGTTGAAGGGAAATATATAGAGTGGAGTTTTGTCCAGAAAGCATCACACATCCTTTGCCACATAAAATGAGCTGTCTTTTTATTTTTTGTCTATTTTATAGTATGCGTAGGAATTGAGTTGATAGTTTATTATCTTTTCTTGACATTTATAGCTGTACCACCACAAAGGAAGGATTATCACTGTAGATTTTTCAGTAGAAGCTGTGAAATTTATTTTCACAACAGTGAGAGGCACATTAGGAAAGTTGCTTAGTGTTTTAGTGATGAATAGTTAGGCTAGGTTGTACTTTATTATCCATTAAACAGTGTTGAGCTTACACATTAATAGTGACACTATCTGCTGAATGCCATATGGGTTTACAGAAGGCTACTTATAGCTATTCTGAGCTTACAGGAAAAAAAAACAGGTTATAAAATTTCTCATTTAAATATTTAAAAATAAAGTTGAATACAATATCTATGTTGTGTTCTTATGCTACCAAAAGTACTAATAGATAAGGAAAAATACCAAAGATAATTGAGAATATTTTCTACAAGATGTTAACATCTACTAAGTGCAAACACTAAATATTGGCACTTCTATAGATGGGCATATATGTAATTTTCTGTGAAAAATCAGGAGACAAAACAGATTGCTTCCAATAGTGTCTTATTTCTGAACATTATCTTCTATCTATCTATCTATCTATCTATCTATCTATCTATCTATCTATCTATCTATCTATCATCTCATGGCCTGTAGTACAAGGGCAGAATAGCAGAAATCTGGATTTTAATTAGGATAATTAAGATATGGTATAATTTTGCCTTTGGACATTAACCATATTAAGTCTTTTTATTTTTACCAGTCTTGAGGACTGAACTAAGGGCCTGGGTGCTGTCACTGAGCACTTTTACTCAAGGCTGTTACTCTACCACTGTAAGCCAAAGCTCTGTTTCCATTTTTCTTGTGATAAATTGAATAGGAGTTTCATGTACTTTCTTGCCTGGGCTGGCTTTGAACCATGATCCCTAGATCTCAGCCTCTTGAGTAGCTAGGATTACAGGCATGAGCCACCAGTGCTAGGCTAAATCACATTTTTTTTGCAAACTATTAAACATTTTAATCAGTTGATACTTAGGAACATTTTCATTATTTTTTTAGTATAGGGATCTACATAAGATCAGCTTTTTAAAAGTCAAAAGTCTAGATTTTGTCAACTAGTATCTGATTAGCAGAAACAACTTGAAGAAACAGTTTTTTTAAAAGTTAATGTAAAAGTGTGGGATATTGAGAGAATTTTGCTTTTATTAGTTTTTATTTAAATCAGTAGATTCTTCATTCTGAAAAATGGAGACAATAAATAAATAAAATTAATAGTCCTTCAGACAAAGGGGCCTACTAGCACATATATGATGGAAGTACCAAAGCAAAGGAGAAGAAAAAGAACAGAATAAGCATTTGCAGTTGCTGTGCAGTAGCTGAAAGCTTTCCAAACATGATGAAAAGCATTCACATATATATCCATGAAACTCCATAAGTTCCACATCAATAAATGTTTTAACACCTTTAAATTGCAATTAAATATTTTAAAATTAGGTAAGATTGACCAAGGTATAGAAAGATCCCACATTCATTTCTTGTGAGTCTAAGTTGTCAGTTGGATAACTTATTTCAGCTCAAATTTAGGGTAAAATATCTAAGCCTAAGACATCCTATGAAGTGCCTGTGGATTATTTTTATGGTCTTGAAGTAAATCATTTGATATACCTATATACTATCATATTTAAGATGCACTGAACATTGAGAGGAGTTGAAAAAGTAGCCTGTAACTTGAATAGAGTGTAACCCACCACTAGAGGGCGATATTATCTGTGGGAGAAAGATTTAAGTACTGCTTTTCAAACTGTGTGGGTATATAACGTACTAAATCTATGGTTAAAGCTAGATATTAAGTCATATGTGAGTAACAAAGAATCAGCTGATAATTTCACAACTTAGACCCAAGGGTACAGGAGGAAAGCAACTTTTCCTCAAATCTCAGGAAGTCTTGCAAAGTTCACATTCTCTAGCTTTAGTTCACTAGTTTTCATCAGCTCAATAGCATTTACAAGACAGAAAACAACAGTTCCTTTTATTTCTGGTGGAGATTACCTTTTGCTGAATATCTTAGACAATCTACATGTCTAGTGAAGGAAATTGCACTCTTTCATTCTAAACGAACTAAGAACAGTCAAAATTAAAAACAATCAAAACATATTACAAAAGTGTAACTATTCAGGGTAGGTTCCCTGAAAGCAACTTTATGAAATAAGTTTTCTATTTTTGATTAGTTTGGGATTTTAAACATTCATTTTAAATCCTTACAATTTCAATCTGGTTTAGCACTAAGGCATTATAAGATATTATAACGCTTTTGTAATGTTTTCCTTTATGTTGACTAGTTAGATCCCCTCTTCTTTTTACTGGAACTTTTTAGGAGTTCTTGTGCTCACTTTCTTCGTGAACAAATACCACGTGAATACAGTCACCAGAAAAGACCAGTTTATTATAGCCTATGGAGGACTGAGAGGAGCAATCTGTTTCTCCCTTGTTTTCCTGCTCCCTGAGTTTTGCAGAAAGAAGCTCTTCATTGCTGCAACTACAGTTGTTATTTTCTTTACTGTTTTTGTGCAGGTAAGCAAATCACTGAAACAGTGTGATTTGGTCTGCTCAATGGACTGTTTTTCTTCTGTTTACCCAGTTGTATTTATCTTTCAGTGAACATATATTAATTGTGCCAAATGAGTTTCATGGTGACATCAGATATATATGCATATATATAACTTGATCATATCTGTCCTCCATTATTCTCATATCTACCCTCCACCCCCTTCTCATTTCCCAATAGTGTCTCCCTTTATTGTCATATCTCCTTTTAAAATGTCTATGTTCTTCATATGAAAGAAGGCATGTTATATTTTTATTGCTTTTTGTCAAAGTCAGCCTGAACTGTGACCCTCTTGTTTGTGCTTTCCTTTGTCACCATAGTGACAGATGGGCATCACCCATGGTTGAGATGGACTTTTGTAAACTTTTATTAATAGACTGGCCACAAAGGTAATTCCCTGTTCTTTTCTTCCAAATAACTAAGATTATAGGCTTGAGGCACTAGACTTGGCTTTCCCTTTTTAAGAAATATGATTTTCTTGAGTGATCTCTGGCTAGCACTTCTAGTAATATGTTCTGTAAAAGTGATGAATGGCCATTTTTGTCTTACTCAAGAGCTTAGAAAAATTTCAAACTTGCCTTCTTTGGCAATGGTCTTTATTAAATGGTCCTTAAAACAATATTGAATTTTACCAATGTCCTTGGTGAGATGATAATATGGTTTTTGTCCATTATCTTGTTGGTGTCGTGTACTGCCTAGATTGATTTGTGTGTATTGACTTTCACTTTGATTGGAAAAATGAATGTCACCTGACCATAGTGCTATTGGATTTGGCATGCCTGAATTTTGTTGAAGACTTTTACAAATATTTTCATCTTTATGTGGCCATATAGAACATATTTGGAAGAATTTTTTGCTGTGGTTAATTCATTCTCACTACTTGTTATTGATCTGTTCAAGATTGATTTCTATTTGTTCATGACACTATCTTGATAAGATCTATGTGTCCATGAATATATCTATTTCTTTTAGGTTATCAACTTTGTTAGCATCTATTTCATTATAATTTCGAATCACCTTTTGTTTTTCTGTGGTGACAGGTCTCATTTTATTTGAGCACTCTCTCTCTTTCCTTTTCTTAGCCTAAGAATTTAGCTTTATTTGTCTTTTGAAAAAAATCAGTTGTTTCTTTGATGTTTGATTTTTGTCCTTTTTCATCTTTATCTTACATTTTTGCTTTGATCTTTTTCTTCTACTTTCATTCTTCTCTATTTATTTAAGATGAAAATATTTGAGATAAATTAATGGTATTTGAGATGTCGTTTTTTGTTGTTGGAGTTTATTTCTATAAACTTCCTTCTTTAGTACTGCTTTGGCTGTATCTCATAGGTTTGGGTATGATATGCCTCCAGTTTCACTGGTTTCAAGAAATTTATAATTTTTGCTGACTTCTTTGTTTCCTTGATTGTTCAGGGATACGTTGTTTAATTTCTATGTATTTGTAGAAATTCTAGAGCTTTCTTGTAGTTAGAAAAATATTCAACATGATTTTAAGTTTATTTTGATGGTGCTAGGGGTTTGAACTCAGGGCTTTATGTTTGCTAGAACTTCAGGCACCCCCCTAAACTCTTTTCACTGATTTTCTTTGATCCTGTAGTCATTTCTATTTTCTATTTCTGCACTGAATGATGTCCAAGTACAGGTTTACCTGTGATTCATTGCTGATGTGTTATCACTGTTTTATCACTAAAGAATAATCTAAGACCAAGTTTGTCTCAAATATGCTATTGCTGTATGAGTCAGAAAGAAACTGCACAGTATGTAGAAAAATTAGTCTGTTTCCATGAAACTCTCTCTTAGGCCACGGTACCTAGTTGCCTAAACCATGGTTTCTAGGCTTTGCTCAGATACCTCACTGTTCTCTCTGGATCTCTGAGGAATCATTATGGGTGGTCCATCCTCCAGCTCCCAGACCACAACTAGAGCCGTCAAACTATGTCACACTCTAAGTACACATTCAAGCAAAACCAGTTTAATACTGGGTTGTATCCAAGATCCACTCTTGTATGGGCTACCTGTTGCCAACATGGTCTTTCTGACCTAGAAATGTGGCAACAGGGCAGAGGTGGTGCTTGCCTGAATAGAAGACCAAGAATATAGAACCATGTGTCTTTGCCTGGCAGTGGAGCTTCTTTAGGGGCTCTGTCTACAACCAGGTCAGAAGATAAAAACTTTTAAGGTCTGCTCAGTGATAGGTTTTACCAGTTTAATAGTAATATCCAGAGTTCAATTTGTACTCATGGCCTGAGTTTGGACCGCATTGTTGAAGGCAATTCTTTGGTTTGCTTGAACTCTGGGCCTGAGTGCTGTCCCTGAGCTCTTCAGCTCAAGGCTAGTGCTCTATACCTTTGAGCTACAGTGCCACTTCTGGTTTTCTGGTGGTTATTTGGAAATAAGAGACTCATGGACTTTCCTAACCGGAGTGACTTCGAACTGTGATCCTCAGATCTCAGCCTCCTGAGGAGCTAGGATTGCAAGTATGAGCCACCGGTGCCTGATGCCCTGCCCTACAATGATAATAAACTGAGTAATTTCTGAGTTTCACAGAAGCAAAGATGGACTTTCAGTCTCTGAAGTGCACCAAGACCCATACCACAATGGATGATGATGCAAGCCAAAGCCTCAGTCCATCTCCTAGGGACTCATGGCCCTGTTTGGTGCTGAGGAAGTTCTGTGAGCCCTCTGCTAGTAATATCTCTACTGCTTGAGTTTGGAGGCCACATAATAGTATCTAGGTCAGCCAAGTTTATCTAAAATGATTTGACCCTTAGTCTCACTGTTGCAAGGATTTGTAGTCTCAGTGATGATGTGTGGCACGTATACTCCTGCAGGCACGTGCACATGCACACACACACACACTCACTCACACCACTCCTACTCCAAAACAGAATGATATGGAACAAAACTTGAATCTGTCTTTCTAGGGTACAGGGCTGTGCTTGGTGCGGGGGCCAGAGTAGAGACTCAGTTGTGAGCTCTGTCCTCTGTCTGAGCTCTGTGCTGAGTCTGGCCATAGTGGAGTTAGTGCTATGTCAAATCTAAGGCCTAAATTTAATTCCCTCTCTCTTTTTCTCAAAGTAGCTGTCTGTTCCTGTTGTGCTGTATTGATTAAAGTAGGCAGGGAGATAATATGTGTAACTCCTTCTTTCTTTTTTTCTCAATTGCATACATCTTTTCATTCTTCTTCAATTACAAGCAGACACTATGCTCTTTTATCTGAATTCCTTAGTTGTAGAGGAGATACTTTGATGTGTGAGTTGCTGTACAACGTGGTGTTTCTCTTTGAAGATAATTGCTAGAAGATCTTACTCAACCTCTGTCTTGGTCCAGATCTCCAATTTATCATATTTATCTCATTCATTCATTCATTCATTCATTCAGGTACTGGAGTTTGAACCCAGGATTTAATACTTGCTAGACTGGTACTCAACCTCTTGATCCAAACCTTCAGCCATTTAAATAATTACTTTGTGGATAAGCTTTTGTTTTTTTACTGAGAGGTAGCCTCTTATCTTGATTCGCTGTTCTATAGCCTGCAGGTATGCACCATTCTTTTTACTTCATTTTTGGAGATGGGGTCTTGCTAAGTTTTTTTTTTTTTATACTGGCTGGTCTCAAACCACAATCCTCCCAATTTCCCCATTGGAGTAACTAATATTACAGGAATGAGCCACTGTGCCAGGCCCCCAAATTTTCTTTAAACAAGACACTTCTTTTTGATATCTGAAGTGATTTTTTAGGTACTGAAAAATTTTAAGCGAGTTTAAGATTCAATGTTTATTTTCTTATTTTACAATTAATGGATTGCATTTTAAGAATCCAAAGTTAAAATTTGAATGCAAGTTTAATTGACTTTTACTTTAATGTAAATATCAGGTAGTAAAATTCTACCTAAAATTGCAAAATTCAGTCAGTATAAAGAATTCCAAACTTCAGAAATTCTTAATATCCCTGGTAGTAATTTATTTAGTTGTAAAACACTTAAAAAATTTCCTCCATGTATTCCATTGCCCTTCAGAGAGTTTATCATTTTATATTTAAAATTCCAATGTCACTTCAAATAATGATATTATGCATTTTAAAACACTGATCAAAGAATTTTAGTGGTGAGAAGATTAATTCCAGAGTCTAGAGAATTTTTCATGATATGTTACTGCCACCTAGTGGTGAACATACTTATAGGTTTCATCTGGTTTAAGATTTATGACCAATTAATTGGGGGTAGGGTGGGGGTGGGGGTTTCAGTGTTACATTCTGTTTAGTAATGACTGAGGAATTGTCATGATGTGCTTTAAGCAGATTAGTTCCAAGTCCCCCATCAAATATAACATGTTTTGGGGAAATTTGCTTATGTTTTCATTCAGGCATTCATTTTTTTTAATGCCCTTACTGTCTGGCCTTTAAAGTATATACATGTTATTGATTGATTACTCAGTAACCTTGTTTGTAGAGAAAGCATATAGTAACTGTATTTTAAGGTTCTGTATACCATAAAGTTAACAGTTATGTAAGTTGTAAAATACTCTGCCTTTTAAGATATTATGATTATTATTACCAAGTACACTCAAGAAACTTGCCTTCATAATGTATCTCCACACTTCACTGGCACTTAACTACAGTCAGAGTTATACTTTCACTGTTGCACTAAAGTAACTTTTTGCCTGTCTCCAGTGACCTCTATATTTTCAGGTTAGGACAGTTCATTTTCTTCTAATGCTATACAACTTTTTTTTTTATTTGCAGAGTTACATTCTGTGATATATTCCCATTTTCCAAAAATACCATCTGCTTTACTTTTCTTAGCAAATCCTCCAAGAGTTAGTTCTCTGAGAATTTTTGAGTCTTTTTTTGTAAGCAAATTCTCCTCTACTGAAGCTCAAAATGGTAGGATTCTCCAGAATTAGGCCCTAACATGCCAGTCTCCTTTTTTGTCAGGCATATATTCATTTATATGGCTTCAAATACAATATAAACTCTGATGATTCACAGATGTTTGTTGCTGGTCCATACATTAACTCTGAAGTCCAGATATGTACTTTCAACAATTGAAACATTGGATATTACCAAAAAACAGCATAGCTATTATATCTGCGTGAGAAACATCTGATCCTCATCTACTCCTTCTTTCTCAGTATAGGACGCTGACATTCATCAACTAGAGCCACACATGTTGGATGTAACTTTGGTTCTTTTCTTTTTCTCACATTTCCAAGTCTGTGGGTTGTAACACCAATGTGTATCTTCTTGAAAAACTGAATGCTGCGGTGCATGCCTGTAATTGCAGCTAATCAGGAGGCACACCCCAAGAGGACTACAGTTTGAGATCAACCTTAGGCAAAATATTAGCTCTCATCCTAACACATAAACTAGAAGTCTTAGCTATGATGGTGGCATAGAGAGGAGGGTAATGTCTGAGGCCTGCCCTGTACATGAACATGAGAAACAGGTAAAGCAAAAATGGGTTAGGAATTTAGCTCAATTAGTAGTGTTACACACTTTTTAATTTGAGTCTCTAAGTTGAAGCTCTGTGTCCAAACCTCCACCAAGAAAGATGTGAGTGTTTCTTCAATTCATGTGTTTAGGTTAAAATTTTAACTATACAGATTATATTAATAGTATATTTAATAATATATTTAATTAGTACTCTATTTGATTGTTTAATTTTACTATATTTAAAAATTGTTAGCTGGGTGCCAGTGACTTACACATATATGTAACTACTAAGGTGGCTGAGATCTGAGGATTTCAGATCGAAGCCAGCCTGGGCAGGAAAGTTCATGAGACACTTTTCTCCAATTAACCACCAAAAAGCCAGGAGTGGAGCTGTGGCTCAAGTGATAGAGCACTAGATTTGAGCACAGGAATGTAGAGACAGTGCCCAGGCCTTGAGTTCAAGCCTCAAGATCAGCACCAAAAAACTTTTTAAAAACACATCTGGAATCTTAAGAATGTTTAAGGATACAGTACAATGTTGTTATCTATTGCTGGTCCAGATGCCTTTTAATATTTATTTCTCTTGATCTTTTTTCAATTTATGATCCTAGCCCTTGACACTTCTGACTGTACTCTATGGTGCCAAGTTTGGTCATATTAATGCAAACAAATAGGCTTTCTCTTTCTCACCATGCTAATTTCATTTATCATACTTTCCTCTAAGTTTTTCTACTTTGTCAACTTTTGGAGAGGTCCTCCTCCTCCTCCTCCACCACCTCTACCATTGCCTCCACCCATTATGATGCCACTACCTCTTCCTCCTTCTCCTCCTCCTTCTCCTCTTCTTTCCTCGTTTATTTGGGTACCATATGTTTTTTTAAATTATAGCATTGTAATTTTTATCTTGGAAATAAAGTGTAATGTGTAATGTTTGTAGCATCAACTTACTTTCTTTTTTAACAAGTTTTTAAATAAGTTTAATAAAAATTAACAAGGAAAAAATAAACAATTTTAATAATAATAATCATCTTACTTTCTTAAGATTGCTTTGACTGAGTTTTTGTTATTATGTTTAAGATTCGTGTTTTTTCTTTATTTCTGTAAAATAGAGAAAAAAGTTGTTGATAGGAATTGTATTAAAACTATAGACTGAGCCATATGAACAGTATTACATCTTTCAATCCACAAACACGTCGGGGCCTCTCTGGGACCCCTCTCCCCACTTCTCCAGGGGAGATGTCTGAATTCGAACTAAGAAAGAACCTTTGGCTTTGTCCCCCGCCTGCAGAAGGCAAAACGTGCTCTCATGGATTGTGCTAAGTTGAGGAGAAATGCCGAGGGCCCCCTTCCTGGTCCCCTTACATGTGGACCGGCGGCGGAGAGAGAGACATCGGGGAGGTGATTCGATGGTCCATGTGCCTCAGCCGCGCAGAGGGCAGGCAGAAGAATTTATTATGACAAAGGTGGAAGGGAAGGACTTGGGGTGACTGACTGATTGGCTGACTGGACTGCCCATCAGGTGATGTCATGAAACTTCCTCTGTGGGCGGTGATTACAGCCCCCCAAGAGCTGGGTCTCTGTAGAAGTCCCCACCATGATGGCACGCACGTGTTCGCCCCCCAGGGGTGGGGGCCTCTCTTCCTGTTACAGGTGGAAGGGGAGGGGACAGGCTAAAGCCAGCTGTGGCCTCTTAAAGGCGCAGCTGTTCCCAACACAAACATAGGCTGTTTTCCCACTTGTCTGTGCAATAGAAGTTCCTTTAACCATTGTTACAAAGTATTCACAATGTCAGGGTTCACCTTCATGGTTCAGTTTGTTCTTTAGTATCTCATTTCTTTTTATGCTCTTGTAAATGGAACTCTTTGTTTATTTTCTATTTTAGATAGTTGTTAGTGTACAAATTTACAAACTGATATTCGTGTGTGTTTGTTTTGAGTCTTCCAGATATGCATGTTAAATGTAGCCATGTGGAATTTTTATTGATGTTGTTCTAAATGGTCATAATTCCTTCATGTTTTTGGCTTCTGAATTTGGGGTTCTTTGGTCATATACCATTTTATCCATTCTCGTTTCAGTTGGATTATGGTTTCTTCCTTCTTTTTGCTCTTACAAATGATGCTTCCTTGAACTTTCTTTTGAGTTCATCCTTAAATGTCATCTTTCATTCTGATTATTGAAATCTGAGTGAAAGCCACTGGCATCTCTTTCCAAAACTGGCTTACTTTCATCTCTTGGTAAATATGGTTTCCTATAGTCCTTTAATTATAGTTTCATCAAACACTTAACTTCCTCCTAGGTGTTCCCAGAGCATTCTGTGTAAGTAAATCCCCCAATCCCTTCTACCTAAATCACTGTACACTGACATTTTCTCCACATGTATATGTACATGTATTAACATGTGTCTACCTGTTATCTATATATCTGGCTTGTATTGTGCATTCATGCATGCATGCATGTATGTATCTATGTATCTATCTACCTATTTTAACTGTTTTTATTCTCTTCTTCACAATGTGCTGTTTCCTTTATTATTAAATCCCTGAATACAAAATATATATGTATTGTTTCTTAGCATTTATCACAGTGCTTGGATCTAATGAAATGTGCAATTAACATTTGTGAAATAAGCAAATATTTAGTTAAATTATATTAAAATATATTATTAGTGCTTATCATAGGAAACTTATAGAATACTTGTGTGTGTATGCCTGTGTGTGTGTCTTTATGTGTGTGTAATATCTTTGATTTCATAAATCCTCCATTTAACTAGATTTTCTAGGTACTCCAGATATTCAATTGTATGAGCTAAATTTTTATTGGCTATAGTTTACTTCTTCAACAGAAGAGAGAATAACTATCAAATCCATAAAGTTGGTTGTAATATAGAGATGTAACTGAGTCTTGTTGCTCTGATATCTTTGTTTCTTAGGAGGTATGTTTAGGAGGTAGACTTAGATGAATTAAGTTAGTGAAGATGGAGAGTAGTAGGGATAAGTTTTAGAAGGCAATTATGAGGTCAGACTTTTAAACAACTAGGTCATTAGGCAGAACTGCTTACATTGGAAAGCATTTTACCTATGATAAGTGTGATGAAAAGAATTAGATTATATCCCATGAAAGCATTATATGCTAAATTCTGCCAAGCCAGCCGGCAGTGAAAAGGGAATCCTGAATGAGGCGGGGGGGTCGGGGGCGAGGATTAAAGAAAAGGAAAAATACAAGATAAGAGAAAAAAGACAAGAGGCAAAGATGGGGTATGGGAGGTCTGTATCTCGAGATTGTAACTCAAGACTGCAGCCCGGGTTATTCTTATCTTCCAGCTTATATGCAGTTTGACAACCAGGAAATAGCATAGGATTAACTAAGGTTTAAGAAAACAGGAAGGCCCTGAAATTGGTAAACAACAACAGGAAGTAAAACAAGATACGGTTGAATGGTTTACATAAAACAGACTCTTGTGGACATAATAAAACATCTCAGGATTAGTACTGTCCTTCAAGTAAACCATGTCCATGCAAGTCTTTTAGATAACAACATAGCCAGAGGTTAGGATGAACTTTGTTGTTGGCTCCCTAAGCCATGACCTAGCACGCCCTTGAGAGTAAGCCAGAAGTCAGGGTGAATTTTGCTGTTGGCTCCCGACATTTCCCCCATCTTTGTTTAAAGAAGCGAACCCACCTGTCTTAGGTTGGGGGGGTTGCCCAGCCTGCCTTACCCATCCTGGGGATCTTCTTCAGAGCAAAGCTGAAGGCCCTGTCTTATGTCGGTCAAGCTGGCCCCGCCCTCAAACCCGTCTCTCGCTGCGGTTCCTCTCAGGGGGAAAATTCATTCACTTGGAGCTTGACCTCATGCAGCTGACTGGCTAAACTCATGAAAGAGTTTTGCAATATGCATACAATGCAAGGAAGGCATAGGAAAGCCATCAGCAAAAGTATCCCTGGGCCGAGCAATGTCATTAGCAGCCCCTTAACATTAGTCAAGGAAGGGATATACTGTTGAAGTTGTTCAAACCGTTTTTTTGCTGTTTTTGCCACTTCAGAGTCCAGAGGCGGAGCTTGTTCTAGTCCTGCTATTTGCCTATGGAGTTGAGAGAGATCTAAGGACAAATTATTATGGTGCCAAATACCATTTAGATGTGCTACAACCTGTTCCCAAGGATAGCTCGACCCATTGTATTTATGGAGGGTCACACAAATAAAGTCAAACCCAGCAAGACAGTGCACCCACTGAAAAGTTTGTAAAGCACTGATTTGTTCTCCCAGAGACAACACAGATTCATACAATGCATCTAATTTTTGTTCTACCTTATCATCAATCCTACCTTGAAAGTGCAGGGCTTGCGTAGTATTATGAGCAAGCTGATTAACATGATGAGCTGTCTGCACACTTTGTGTTAAAGCCACAGTATCTGCTGCAGCAGAGGCAGCTAAGGAAATAAAGGCTACAATGCCTGCTGTCAATAGCCCTAAAAATTGGCTAGGGCGCATGAGTTCTTTTAAATGTTTTTACACTTGAATATCTGTTTCTTCATACGAAGCTTCAGATATGTTCACAGGAAACATGACAAATGGAGGCTGCTTAATAACAATTACAGAATCAGTAAGACCACTATACAAGCAATTTGTAAAAGAACAGTTAGTACAAGTAACATTGAAATACATGGCTCCTATAGAAATATTAAAAGGTCCATAGATAAGGGCATAAGGAGGTGTGACACAACTCATAAATTTTTTAAAGAAGAAGAAGTGGGCCAGGAAATATTATTTAGGGCAGCCACTAACATCCAGACATGACGTTGAGGGTATCCATTCATCCACCACAGATCTGGGTTGTACTTGTTGGTGAGATTGGCTCTGGACCAGTCCATCAATTGAGAATTAGTTCCTGAAATATTGGTTATAAAAGGATGATCATGTCTACACTTTATGGGGTGCACTTCTCCCTTGGATTCTACAATTTGAGAAGAGTTGATGCAGCAAGGTATCATGAATGATGAGGTAGAATTAGCATGTACAGGAAACCCAGTAGGCAATGAGGTCATTTGTATATTATATTATACACTTGACTATTACAGGAATCCAAATTCTATGATTTATGGATTGCATTACTGTACATCCTGGAATATAACTGTTGGATTCAATTGTAAAACATAAAGGGGTTCCAATGCTAGAAGCTGCAAAGTCTCCCATTTTAACGTGTTGGACAAAAGGATCTGAAGCTGTACTGTATGCTGATCTGTTGACATGCACGAACACCTCAGCTCCTTCCCAAGTCACAGGGTGCACAATTGGTGGATCTGGCACGTAAGCCCAGTGGGTCAGCGCTTGTACCATTCTGATGAGTTTCCAAAATCCAAATGCAATGCTCAGATAGCCAGCGGGCATCATTTTCATCCTGTGAAAAAACACAGACATGTCCTCGACCCCATGTCAATACTGGATCGGGCTCATGCCAAGCACCTGTTAAAGGATCTTTCCACTTAACTTGGGCAAAAGCTCTTTGCTCTCTCTTTTCCCAGAACCGCTGTGCTGTGGAGTGGCCATTGCAGTCCAAATTTTAAAAAATTAGTATGAATAAAGTATGAGAAAGAATATTAACAGGAGAGAAGGGGTATAATTCCCCCCCTTTTAATTTAGAAATTTTGTGTTTTAACAAATCGTTGGCCCGTTCAACAATTCCTTGACCTTGAGGATTATAGGGAATTCCTGTAGAGTGAACAATTTGGTAAGATTTGCAAAAAGTTTGAAAAGCTCGTCTGATATATCCCAGACCATTATCAGTTTTAATATGTTTAGGAAGTCCCATAGTGGCAAAGCAGTGTAGGGCATGGGAGATACAATGTTTGCTAGCTTCCCCGCTAAGGGGAGTAGCCATAATAAAATTAGAGTAAGTGTCTATGGTAACATGGACAAAGCGGAGCCATCCAAAAGAGAGAATGTGGGTAACATCCATTTGCCAAACATGGTTGGCCACTAAGCCTCGAGGGTTAATGCCATGGGAGGGCACAGGTAGGAAGATAGCAAAGTTGGGACAAGTTTTTACAATTTGACGAGCCGCCTTACGTGTGATATGAAATTGCTGACGTAGGCATGACTGTTTTGATGGTGGGCAGCATGTGATTGCTTTGCTATGTCAATTTGAGTGAGAAAAATTTGAGTAGCCTCATCCGTAATAGCATTACCCTCACTTAATGGTAAGAAGAGGCAAAGTGAAGTAATTTGTTGGAGGGGCAATGATGTGAAATTATACCCATAAAATTGTCCCAAGCAATGGCCCCGGAATCACAATGAATATAAAGCCATTCTTGCTGTTGTAAAGTATAGGGTATGTAAATAACCTGTGGATCTCGTCCAAGATACTTACAAGATTCCACACGGCACATCTGGAACTAAGGTGGCTACCAATTTATAATAGGGAGTTAACACTTTTGAAGGAGTAGCAGGCAAGGAAAGCCATAAAAGGGGTCCCTTCTGCCAGAGGACCACTGTTGGAGAATGAGGTGTAGTTAAAATATATGCTTCCCAAGGGGCTGAATAATCAATATAATTTACATGTTGGGAAGAAATGGCAGAATTTACTATGCTTAAGACTTTAGCTGCTTCAGTTGTCATTTGTCTGGGAGATATAGGGTCAGGGTCCCCCTTTAATAGATCAAATAAGGGTTTTAATTCAGCTGTGGATAATTTAAGATAAGGGCGAAGGCAATTAATATCTCCCAGAAATTTTGAAAATCATGCAAAGTACGCAAATGAGAAGTCTTAATTTGTAATTTCTGACTAGTAAATTAATAAGGACCTAAAATATGACCAAGAGGAATTTTTATTTTTCTCTGCCTGGGCTGGCCTCGAACTGTAATCCAGAGTCTTAGCCATAAAAGCCCTTTTTATTTCCAATTAAAGCAACAGGAGTAGAGTTTACCTGTAAGTTGTTAAGAATTGACCAACAAATAGTTGCTAGAGTTTTGCTGTAACACTTAAAGAACAGCAGACTGAATGAGATCCATGTGCCATTAAATCAAATCATATTATTTAACCTTACCTTACTGGCACGTGAAAGAGAAAACAAATGAATAACAATAAAAGTCTCAGCTTCAGTGGATCTGAAGTGGCTGTGTTTTTCATTCCAAATCAGCAGGCCTCCTTAGTCATGTGTTATGGAGGCAGGCAGGAGAGATAGATTGGATCTGGGCAAGGCTGTATTGGCATCTCTGAGTCCCCTGGATAGATTGTCACACCTTCTGCTGGGTTGCCTATAAATTTCTACACAGATTAGTTAAAGACATTTGAAATCTCCCAATATTCCTTGGTTGCTTACTCTGAGTACTCTGGCTTTTGGAGGCTGGTTTCCTATGGGTTTAAGCAGGGTGACAACTTTGAAAGATTTTAGAAGGCTTGGGCCTTTAACCATCTAGTCACAAAATCCACACAGATTAAAGGCCAACCAAGTCTGCTCTCTGTAGCAGCCAGGACAGATTCTGAGTCATGGAGGGAGAAGACACCAATACTACCCCAATGCAACCCTGTGGTCGCCAAACACAACTCTGGTGCTTTTAATCTTGGAATAAATCTCGATTGCAACTCTGTCATGATAGGCCTGCTATAAACCCAACTCTAATCTTGGGGCAGGCAGAGCCAGGGTAGTAGCCTTTGACAGCCTGGGCCTGTCAAAATCCTCACAGGACTCCTAGATTGCCTGAGCAAACCAGGCTGTTTGGGAGCCGACTTTGGAGGCAGCTTCCTGTGGCCACAGACTGCCACGGTCCACTCAGCTAGCACATATGTTGACCTGCATCCTATAAGGCAAAATGTTAATTTTGGGTCAGGAAAATTTAGGTTAATAGTCACATTTGTACAGTTGTTCCAAAATGACTCTGGTCCCTTGATCTTAAAGAGTTTATGAGAGCATAGGGAAATAGGAAAAAAATGGAGAAGCAAAATCTTAGTCTATATCAAAGAATTGTCAGGGTTAGATGTACACTTGACTAGAACCTTTTGGAGTTTTTCTTAGACACATTTCCTTGCACCCAACCATGATCAGTTTGGGTTTAGAACCTGTTTTTTGTTTTGTTTTTAAGTTTTACCAACACATAGACATAGACAGATATACATACAGACATACAGACAGTGTCCACAAGCTTTGAGGCGCGCTTAGAATTGTTCTTTAATTGGCCATGTAAGTTTTCTGGAATTCCAGTGGCAAATGATATTATTTTGCCTATATTCTAGAACCACGTGGTTAGATAGTAAACAAAAATTTTTTTTCCAGCAGACCAAAATTTTCACAGATTATCTGAGAAGCCACATTTTGAGAAACCAGCTTAGCTTCCGTGGGGAGCTTATGGGAGACAGGGCATGAACACAGACAGCAAGCTCACAGAAAGACACTTTCATCTTCCAGCATTTGAATTGCAAGGCATCTTTGAAATGCAAGGCCATAGTTATGGAGTTCAGGGTGGGGGGCAGGGTAACCGGGAGCTTGAGTCTCCAAGTCCCTGCGCTGCCTCTAGGAATTCGACACGCCCATCACCTGGGGGATGGGTGGGATTCCACCTCCAAGAGTTTTTGGAACCTTGATGGAACCAAGATGGCGCTTGCTTAAACTGAATCTATTGCCCGCCATGTGGTCAATGCTAGAGAAAACAGGATCTAACCAACAACAAGCAGAACTTAACCAAATCTCCAAGCTTAACAAACATCAATAACAAGAACAGAAAACCTTTCTTTGTGTCTTTCAAAGCAGATGTTAAACAAATATTGTTACCTTGGAAGCTAGCGCCAGCCCATCCTATGTCACAGGCAGGCAGTCAGAGTTTAGAGGGAGGCAGGAAAAGAGACAGAGAGAACTTTATCTGCTTGAGTGCTCATAGAAGTTAGGTAAGTCCTGTAAAATATTCCAAATATATAAGATTGGGCTCAAACTTGAGCAGCTTTTCTGAAGCAATTTAAACTGTCCCCCACTTGATGAGTGACCAGCGGAGCTGAACTAGAGATCAGTTGACTCCAAGCACCCACAATTGCTGATCCCCTTGACCTAGCCCAGTGGCTTTATGGAAAATGCAAGCTCCAGGCTAATGATCACTCACCCTGGTTGGGGTTTCAAATCTGTCATTGTCGTGGTGGATGGAAGTAAGGCGCTTGGTCAGGAGAAGTTACCTCGGTGGTGTTAGCATTTCTCTAGCCTCAGGTCCCTCCCCCCTGCGAGCAGCCTGCGCCTAGGAGAGCTGTAAGTCTGCCAGGACTGTCGGTGGGGGCTCACCATTATCTACCTTTAAAGGAGTTTGTTGTTCTGGATGAAGCTGTGACAATAGAGCTATAACTGATTTAAACATATTCTCAACATGGGTCAATCTATCTTTAGTAGGCTCATTGCATAACTTTCCCTCAGTGTTTGAGCCATTTGCTCTTAATATGTAGCCCATTGGTTTCAGATCTTATTAATTTCCTCAGCTCTTCCTGGGAAGCAGCAAATGCTCCCGGGGCTGGGCAATGCTCCTCAGATCCCTGTTCAGTTTCTCTGATCGGCTGATTGAATTTAATCTGTTCATGTCTAGGATCTAAGCAATCTCGGACCAGATACCAAAGAATAATAGCATCCACTGGGGTTTTCTCAGGGCCATTTGCATCATAATGTTCCTGAATCTTTCCCCCCCCCCCCCCCCCCCAATTTTCTGCCAAGTTTCTAAGTTAATGGTTCCTTCCTCTGGGAACTGGGGGCATGATTCCTCAATAAAGTAAAAGAAACATTCTAAGTGACTTTGACCAACTTTCACTGCCCGGGCATTAAGCATGCCTTTGGGGGCCTGCACGTATAGCATGCAGCCTATACTTTATCCCATAATTTCTTACTCCCAACAATACTCTCTCTCCCGCTCTCCTTCCCAAGTGATCGGACGTCCTTACCTGAGTGGGGGTCCTCTGCCGTCATCCCAGGTGTTCAGGTTCCTATTTCGGGCGCCACATCTGCCGAGCCAGCCAGCAGTGAAAAGGGGGGCGAGGATTAAAGAAAAGGAAAAATACAAGACAAGAGAAAAAAGACAAGAGGCAAAGATGGGGTATGGGAGGTCTGCATCTCGAGATTGTAATTCAAGACTGCAGCCTGGTTTATTCTTATCTTCCAGCTTATATGCAGTTTGACAACCAGGAAATAGAATAGGATTAACTAAGGTTTAAGAAAACAGGAAGGCCCTGAAATTGGTAAACAACAACAGGCAGTAAAACAAGATACGGTTGAATGGTTTACATAAAACAGACTCTTGTGGACATAATAAAACATCTCGGGATTAGT
Source organism: Perognathus longimembris pacificus (assembly GCF_023159225.1). Lineage (NCBI taxonomy): Eukaryota > Metazoa > Chordata > Mammalia > Rodentia > Heteromyidae > Perognathus > Perognathus longimembris. The sequence continues at coordinate 53,800,433 of NC_063188.1, read as the reverse complement.
ACTGTCCTTCAAGTAAACCATGTCCATGCAAGTCCTTTAGATAACAACGTAGCCAGAGGTTAGGATGAACTGTGTTGTTGGCTCCCTAAGCCATGACCTGGCACGCCCTTGAGAGTAAGCCAGAAGTCAGGGTGAATTTTGCTGTTGGCTCCCGACACTAAATTTTAAATGTCAGATGAATTTGGTAAAATCCTCACACCTTAATTGTCACCTAACATGCAAGAATTACACTAAATTACTTAAGGGAACCATGTGAATAGGATGATCCTCTGACTTTGGGTAATTCAGATACATTTACAAAAAATTGCATAGTTCCAAATTGGAACAGATTTCTTGAGGTGACATGCTCTTTTAGTATGTTAAAGAAACCCAGGGCACAGTAAGGCATTGCTGTCATTTGAAATAGCTGAAGAGCTAATAAAGGATTAGGATACCTTAACTTTCTTTTAGGTTTCAAGTTTAACAGTAATGGAAATTATTGCCTGCTTTTTGCCACATTTCTGAAATAGGATTAAAATAGCAACATTATGGGGTTCATTTCTAAAGTTCTTGGAAAATATGTAAGTAGTAAACATTTGCAAGCAATAGGTATGATGTCTACATTCAGCCATTTTCTCCATGCATATTCTACTTAAGGTTGTCCAAGATGGCTGATAAGTCTTTCTATTAAATTACTTGTTCTCAATCTAAATTCTAAAGGAAATTTTAACTTCTAGTCTTATTTTTTATTATTGTTACAGTTACATGAATCAGGCACAATCAGTACAATTCTTTTTGAAGTGTCTCCCTTCCCACTCTTTCCCTCGTGTCCCCATCCATAAGATATCCAGTTCATATTCCTCATAGTATCTAGTGAGTATCACTGTTCTATTTGATCATCCTTGTCCTACCTTTTATATGTCTTCCCTTGTCATCCCGAATATAAACAAACAAATAAGACAAAAAGAAAACAAAATAAAAATAGCAACAATGGCAACTAAAGAATGTTTCTTGTTTCCTTCACTTGGAGTTCATTTTCCGTAGTGTTATTTTATATGATCATTTGTCCATAGCTATTGAGTTTTGACCACTACTGTTATACATAGCCTCCCTGGGCATTTATCCAATGGACCACAAAGCAGGCCACACTAAAGTCACCTACACAACCATGCTTATTGCAGCATTGTTTACCACAGCCAAAATATGGAATCAACCTAGATGTTCCTCAGTTGAGAAATAGATAAAGAAAATGTATACAATGGAATTCTACTCATCCATCAGAAAGAATGATACAGTACCACTTGTAAGGAAATGGAAAAACTTGGGAAAAACCATATTAAGCAAAGTAAGCCAGAGCCAAAGAAACATAGGATGCATGATTTCCTTCATTTGTGGTAGGTAGAATATGCCTATAAATCTACACGTAAACCCACTGAATGACTAAAATAAATAACACTAGTACATGCTAAATTATAAAGGATCCTAGTTATCTATTCTTGCTTTTAATTCAACAATAGTTAATTTAAGAAACCCAAACAGCTTAAAACTTTGGACAATTTTAATACTTTGGACAATTTATTTTCAATTCTTCCCCTTAGTCTCTGTGTATAGTGTGCACGGACAGCTATCACTCATTACTTTATTTAATTCCATTGTTAAGATTGTATACAAAGTCCATGAACTTCATATTTCACCAAAATTTAAGACCATGAGAAGACCCTAAAAGGACTATTAAGTGTATTTAGACTAGGTAGCCAGTTGAAGATGTTGAGTTAAGGATTTAAGGCGCCGTATAAATTGTTTATATTGGAACTTTCAAAATGACATGTCAGGCAAATAATTTAGTGAAAAATGATGTAATGTGTACTATTTATCATCCCAATATTCCTCCTTGCTCTGAACTAACATTCTCTGTCCAAGCAAAGAATCATGACTAGAAGACCAGGTTTGATAGTTTGCAATCATTTGGTAGATAGGAGTTATTAGTGAATACTTCCCTCCTTTTCTCTTTAGCTCTTATGAGTCTAATTCAAAGAAACCACTGGAACTGTGATCTAAATATCAGATTAGAATACTCTTAATAAATCTTAATCAAAACTAGTGGCCAATCAGTGTTCTACACCGTATAATTTTCATTTCTAACTAGATCACACAATTGCACGACTCAGTTAAAAGCATTTTATATCTATTAAGTTTTTCGTTCATATTGTCTAATGTTGTTAATGTTAGTAACAAAAACATATTAAGCAACATTTATTTGCTCATTATTATGCAGAGTTCTTGAGATCTAACAGGGAACATGGAAAAGGCTAATCTTTGGCTTCTTTACACTTATGATTCAATTGTTATGACAATTATAGGACTTCTAAAATTTTAGGCTTCATCTCATCCAAATCAGTAGTAGAACTGGCAATATAGACTTTTAATACATTTTTGTGATTGGCATATAATAATTGTACATGTACATATGGTGTGCAATGTGATGTCTTGCTTCATGTCTACATTAGATAGTAATTGAATCAGGGTGATTAACACAGCCATTATCTTAACTTTTAAAAAAATAATTACTTTATCTGGAATATACTCAGAACACTCATTTCTAGGTTTTTCAGGTATCACATTATTGTTGACTATATTTATCTTACTGTGCCACTGAAAAGCAGAATATGTTCCACCTAACTATTATATCGAACTTTTTGACCATCCTCTTCTCATTCATTTTACCTACAACTCTAACAGCTTCTGTAATGACTATTTCATTCTCAACTCAATAAGGGTCAGCTTTTTTGTATGGATTCCAAATATAGATGCACTCATGTAATCTTTTTAATTCTTTCTTATGTTGAACAACATTTAGATTTATTCATACTCTGGCTATTGTGAGTCCTGTTGTAAATGTCATACTTCACAGAAGTAGAAAAATAATTTTAAATTTCATATAGGACAAGAAAAAGATCCCAAGTTACAGCAAGCTATGTTTAGCAAAAAGACAAAAGCTGGGGGAATCATGGCTTCTAAATATATTGCAAAGCCATAATAATCAAAACAACACAGTACTGGCATAAAACTTACAAAGCAATTGAACAAAATAAGTTACTTTCTATAGAAGTTTATGAAATTAGATAGCCATGTTTAAAACATGATATTTTAACTACAAAAATCTCAGGAGAGGGCTGGGAATATGGCCTACTGGCAAGAGTGCTTGCCTCTTATACATGAAGCCCTAGGCTCATATATAGAAAAGGCCAGAAGTGGTGCTGTGGCTCAAGTTGGCAGAGTGGTAGCCTTGAGGAAAAAGAAGCCAGGGATATGCTCAGGCCCTGAGTTCAAGCCCCAGGACTGGCAAAAAAAAATCTCAGGAGATTATTAGCCTTAAGTAGTTAACTATGATAGTGATTTTTAGAAATATAAACGTGGTTAAAGCATTTAACAACTTTTTTAGACTTAGTAAAAAGTGAAAAATATAAAGCTAGTCTGAAAAAACTTGGGTATTCTAACAAGCCTATCTCTAATCCTGCTAGTAATGTCCTTTACCCCCACTGATTATAATCCAGCCACACAAGGTTTTCAGTTTGTCTAATGTTAACAATGTTATCCTCCTGCCTGGCCATGTTCCTTCCCCTGCCTTTGGGTCTATGCTTACTTATGACCTTCTTAGAGAAGGTTTCTTTAACTTTTGATTTAAGTGTATTCCTTTAAATTTGAACCAAAACTACACTGAGATGCTATCTCAACCCAGTTAGACTAGCCATCATCACGGAAACAACAACCTATTCCAGTGAGTTTGTGCACAGTTGGAAGAAATAAAAACTAGTACAACCACTTTGGAAATCATTATGGATGTTTCTCCAAAACTAAAAGTAGCCTTGTATTATAGTCTCACCATTCAACCCTTGGTCATATTTCCATAAGAGTATAACTCAACAAACAAGAAAGATACCTGCGCACCCACATTTATTACAGTGCTGTTCACAATAGCCAAGTGGTGGAATCTCAGCTCAACAACTGATGAGTGAATAAAGAAAATATGGTATGTTGGGTTCCAGGTTGCCGGGCTTCGCTCTATCCCTCCACATCCACGTGGGGAGGGGTCCTGGGCTTATCTATCTCCTCCGTGTGGGATCCATACTCACTCTCTCACGTCCCCCTGGCCCATAGGGTTTAGACGTAGGAGCGTGGTCCCGGGCGCCTCGGTTCACGTGTGGTCGCGAGAACCCCTTGCCCGCCAGCCCAAGGAAGGCACAGGCTCGTGGGGTCTAGGAGACCATCTCTGGGACGATTCCCCAGGACGATTCTAATTTTATTCTAATGAGAAGCCATAGATAACCCCAAAGGCGGGCACAAGAGAGGGACAACAGATTGGCCACGAGAGTTGTCTGTCAAGTGATGTCAGGGGGCTTCCATTGTGGGCGGAGGCCCAGCCCCCCAAGGATTGGGTTTCTGGGGTACCCCCGCCATTGCACACATGCTCGCCCCTGGAGCTGGGGGCTTCTCTTCCTGTTAAAGGTGGAAGAGGAGGGGAAGAGACAGGCCAAGGCCAGCTGTGGCCTCTTAAAGGCACAGCTGATCCCAACAATGGTATACATGTATACTATAAACGTTAAAAACAATGAAATCCTGTCATTTTCAGGAAAGTAGATGCAACTAGAGATTATCATGTGTGAGACAAGCCAAGCTTGAAAGGCCAAATGCTATGTTTTTGCCCATTTGTGGAATCTAGACCTAAATACTGCACATTTACGTAGATATATACATCACACAACACACTCATTTGCACACACACATAGTACATTATTGTAATTTTGAGACAGTTTTGGGGGATAAGAAGTATGGCTGATTTTGAGAGAAAATGATGGAGCATAGTTAATGTCAAAATGTATTGTGTTTTTACATGAAGACGGTATAAGGTAATTGACAGAAATCTGTTAAATAATAGGGGTAGTAGAAACAGGGATAGAGACCAACAGAGAGGTTAATCTAATTAAAATATATGCACATGTGAAATTCTATGGTTAAATGTTTACACCATAATTTACACCGAAAATAGTAATGATAACAAAGGAAACTTGACTCAGTTGGAGGGAAAGAGGAAAGGCCAACAGAAGGTGACTGAGGTTGAAACTGGCTGAAGTTCTCTCTGTCTCTCTGTCTCTGTCTCTCTCTCTCTCCCACCCCCCCCACACCCTTTGAAAAGAGAAAAATCAAACCTGTTGAAATAGTTTTGAGAAGGAAGGAGAGGGAATGAGGGAAAATGATAGAAGGGATGACTTTGACTCATACATTATGTATATGTCTGGATATAATACAATGAAATGCTTTTATTCAATTAATATATATGGCAACAAAATATTAAAAATGCAGACCTTTGCATAAAAGTTGTTTCCTTTCTAACACAACATTTATTTCAGTTTGTAAAACATTCTTAATGCAATTATTCGTCAATGACATATTAAATTACATTATAAATCCTCTTTAACTTAAATTCCTTATTGCAATCCTATCACCTATAGCCTTTAGTAAGGAATACATATTTAGTGACTAATACAGCACAACTTAATAGGTGGCTTTTAATTATATACAACATTTCTTTATCAGACGTTGTAAGGAAATTTAAAGTAATATGCTGATAGGAATGTAAACTCATTTTCAATGGACAATGAAAAATAAAGTTGGGCCCTAGTACCTCATGTCTGTAAACCTAGCTACTCAGGAGGCTGAGGTCTGAGGAAAACGGTTCAAAGCCAGCCCAGGCTGAAAAGTCTCTGTGAGACTCTTATCTTCAATTAATCACCAAAATACTCAGAAGTGGCACTGTAGCTCAAAGTGGTAAAGCACTAACATTGAGCAAAAGAGCTCGAGGACAGTGCCTAGTTCAAGCCCCATGACTGGCCAAAATAAAATAAAATAAAATAAAATAAAATAAAATAAAATAAAATAAAGGATAATGTCTCTGAATTCATTAGCAGACATTGCAATGAAAAACTGTGGTATTTTGATTCTATGATTTCATTACTTGTATTTTTAAAGCATAGTATTAGAAGCTGGGCACTGGCATGTCACTCTTGTAATCTTAGCTATTCAGAAGTCCAATATCTTAAGATCACAGTTCAAAGCCAGCCTGGGCAGGAAGTCAAGAGTCTTATCTCAAACCATGAAAAAGCTTGAAGTGGCACTACAGGTTAAGTAGTAGAGCACTAACCTTGACAAACCTTGACAAAACCTTGACAAAGTTCAGGGACAGAGTCCATGCTCTGAGCTCAAGTCCTAGGAATGACACCAACAAGCAAACAAACAAAAACTCATAGTATTAGATCTATTTTTTTTTTTAGATTTTTGTTAAATAATCTGGATTTTTGTATATAATATATATTTCCCATTGACCTCTGTAAGAAAATAATTAGCATTTTTCACCTAAAAATCTCTGTGAAGTTTGACATAATGTTTCTTTTCTGTTCATGGACAGATGGAAACACAGATACCCAATGCAAAAGTTCATGCCTATTCATATATACACAGAATATATTCAAACACTACATTCATATGGAGAAAACATAGTATTTTACTTGGTGTTTTTTTTTCAGGGGATGACCATCCGTCCTCTTGTTGACTTACTAGATGTGACAAGAAAGAGAGAGACCCCTCCAACTGTGAGTGAGCAGATTCTCATTCGGGTAAGCTGCCATTTATCATCATCTAAGTAATCTTGACTGGAACCAACCTTTACATGGTCATTTAATTTTTAAATTATTTTCCTAATAAAATGAGTCATGATTTTTTGACTCTCAAGTAGGTAGTTCTACTTGTATACTTACCTGAAGTTTGAGAAATCAAGAAAAAAGTTCTATTGATGAGGGAGGGTCTGGATCCCACTTGTTCTGTTAGAACCCAGCTTTGCATATAGTTTATGGAAAAACATTTCCTTTCTTTGTGACATTGTTTTCCTAACAAATAAATTAAAATTGTGTGTTCATGATTCTTCAGACCTATCAAGTTGGTGTAATCATGAACTGTGTATATTTATAAACTGATAAGAACAGATACTACACTTGATCTTAGCCAAAAGGCCATGAAGTGGTATGAACATTTTTACTTAAGGTTATTATGAGTTTTTAATTTAATTAACATACTGTTTTAAGACTAGGCAAAATTATTTCAGTAATTTAGTTGACTGTCTAATTGATTCTGTAAAGCAATTGATTGTAAGTTAAAATGTGTATGGCACATGTTATTGCAAATATTCATCAGAATATTCTTTCATGAATATTTTATTTGCACTATTGAGGATTGAGAAAGTTAAAGATGTTAAAGAAAGTTAAAGTGTGTGTGTGTGTGTGTGTGTGTGTGTGTGTGTGTGTTTGTGTGTGCTGGTCCTGGTGCTCGAACTCAGGGCCTTGGTGCTGTTCCTGAGCATTTTTTTTAACTGAAGGCAACTAGCACTCTACTACTTGAGTTCTAGCTCTACTTCCAGGTTTTTGGTGATTAATTGATGAGAGGAGTCCAACGGACTTTCACGTCCAGTCAGGTTTTAAACTTTCATCCTCAGATCTCAGCTTGCTGAGTAGCTGGGACTACAGATGTGAGCCACTGGTACACAGTGGAAGTCAAATATTTTTTACAGCTAACTGGAAATAGTAGCCTTTGAAATACAATTCTACAACACTCAGAGTTAAGGAGCAATGCCTCATTTTTACATTAGAAATAGAGGGAGAGCTGGGTGCTGGTGGCTCAGGCCTTTTCAGGAGGCTGAGACCCGAGGATCATGGTTCAAAGTCAGCCAGGGAATAATAGGCTATGAGACTCTGATCTCCAATTTACCACAAAAATGCTAAATGTGGAGCTGTAACTCAAGTGATAGAGCACTGTCTTTGAGTAAAAAAAGCTCAGAGACAGTGCTCAGGCCCTGCATTTAAGCCCCAGGACCCACACTAAATACATACATGCATTCATACATATGTACATATACAGTGCACAGAAATTTAAGTTTTAAAATTTTATATGAATTGTTTTTTACTTTTTTATAGAAATATAATTTGTTCAATCAATTTTAATATGGTGGCTAAGATGAAATAGAATAATAGAAGTAGTGAATTCTGAGTTATTGATTAAAGATATCATTAGATTTAGTAATGTTGAAGAATTTAGAAAATTAAAGATAAAGGAAGAATTTTGCAACCATCTTTCTTCAATTTGAATTGTCCATAATTTTGAGAGCCATATTTTCAGCATAATGACTCTCTACTTGTAAAATTATGCTTTATTTACATTTATGCATCTAACTATATAAGAATATCTAATTCAATTATATGCATGTGTTCTTTGTGTTTCATCATTTGATTATTCAAGTTATGAAAAGAAATCTGCCTGGTCTCTCTGACATAATTCCATATTAAAAAATTTGCCAAATGTCCTAATAATCTTTCACAGTATTTTCTTCCAGATTCAGGGTCAGGAATTACATCTATTTGACATATTTTAAAATAGATTTTATAACAAATTATGTTTTACCTTTTTCTCTTTCATGACAATATTTTAAAATATATTTGTATTTTTAGACTGATATTTTGATTATTTTCTTATGAAGAAATTCAGGGTATATGATTCTGTGATTTTATACAAAATTCAACTCAATCTTATTATTTTTATCTTTTTTGTTATCTGCTCTCATTCCTATTCTGGCCCTGTATGTATGCATCCAGATTTCTTCTTATAACTCTCCTGTAATGTTAGTTATTTCTCCAATACATTTTGCGTATTTAATGTTACAATTAAATAGAATGGCTTTCTTTATTCATGGATACCCACATTTCATCAGGGTCAGTCTCACAATGCACATTTGCATAGACGTGGGACTTCTGTAATTCCAGGGTTTTCTACTTGTTTACTGTATGTTTGCCTTTTCTTGTTGCTACATACATGTGTCAAATCTCTTGACTTCCATCTCCTACTTCTTTTTTTCATGCCTCTTCAATTGTTTTTAAGTCCTCCAAGGGCTGAATATGCTTTTTACTTCTTTTTTGTGTTTGTTTTTGTTGCCAGTCCTGGGGCATGGACTCAGGGCCTGAGCACTGTCCCTGGCTTCTTTTTGCTCAAGGCTAGCACTCTGCCACTTGAGCCACAGTGCCACTTCTGGCTTTTTTCTGTATCTGTGGTGCTGAGGAATCAAACCCAGGGCTTCAAGTATATGAGGCAAGCACTTTAACACTAGGCAATATTCCCAGCCCTGCCTTTTACTTCTTTTATTTCCTCCGTAATACCAAAGCCAGTTCTTTGGTAGATGACTGAATCTGTCATATAATACTGATTAATATGAACTTTTTCCACCTGAAATTGGGCATGTATAATGTTTAGTTAGCAATTATACAAACCTCAAAACACATAGCTACAGATACTTATAGTTATATTAGTTCAAAAAGAGGATAAATAAGCAAGTAGGATGAAATACATAATTTTGAAGGTGTTTTTGATGGTTCCTTTATTTGATAGTGAGGAAGTTTCTCATGTATGCTATATAGTTAGATCAATGTTTTATTTTTTTCAGTTCTTTGATCACTTGATGGCTGGCATAGAAGATATATCAGGACATTGGGGACAATATTACTGGAAAGACAAGTGAGGATTTACAAAAGTTTATTTTTATGTATGTGTGGAAAAAAGAAATGAAATGAGTCAACTCTTTCTGGATGTTTATGGGGAATATTTATACACCTTCACTCTTCCATATGTCATAAATAAACATGGAAGCTTAAAATCACAGGCAGAGATCTTTTTTACTTTCCTTATTGTGAGAGACATGATTGATTTCAAATTCAAATTCCAAATTTGCCGTAAATTTCTCAGGGTATTCCCTTTCATGTACAGCCTAATAGAGAGCAATTTTATATCAGATGACATTACTAACAATTAAAATCTTGCCCCTTAAGAGTCTGAACTTCTTACTTTTGTTTACATAACCCTGCTTCTACTGGCAACTGCTAAACTTTACTATCTATCTCTTGGTGGTGCCTCTGCTGTTCACTCCACTGCAGCCATATTATCCCTCCACTTACTGTTTGAATCCATACAATTCAGGATATTTTTACCCTTAAGTCTGTTCATAATGTTCCCTCGCCTGAAATGATCCCCTACCACATTATTGACTGTCCAGGACTTTCTTGCCATTTAAGTCTTACTTTAAATTTCATCTTATCAGAGATCTTTTCCCTCATCACTCATTCTCCATTTTATTTGTGTAATTTCATTCTCCAATATATAACTCTCTGGTATTTTAATGTCTCATTTTTCTATTAAATAAGGTTTTATATTTTGAAAACATTATTATAAAATACATCATTATTTTTACTATATGTTTCTTTACCATTAAAATAAGAGGTGTGTGAGAGCAAAGACTTTATCTTTCTTGTTAAATTTTGCTTTACAATACTTAGAAAGAGTTCCTTCTACATGTAGGTTATTAATAAATATTTTGGAGTGAATAATTAGGTGACAATAAATCACAGAGGCATTTTATGTGGCTATCAAATCTGATCCTAGATACTTATACAAATATTTCAATTATTTTAAATTATAATCTACTCCTAAGTGTTCTGATAACAGTGCATATTAAAAGCTTTTGTTTCTCTGTAGCTTCTCAACAGGAAAGAACAGTGTAAAAATGAGATTTACTTCTAGCAGGCAACAATTGGCACAACCTGATGATTTGTAAGCATCCTTTTGTTTCACCTTCTAGAAAAAGGAATATAAGATAAAACAACCTGGAGAAATTATGATACTGCCTACCTTCTTCAACAATTGTACTTTAAAATCTACAAAATAAAAACATTTTTTGCCACTGTTATAAATATAAGGACTCTAACAGCAATATATCTTTTCTACCTCTTTGATTTGCTTATTTTGATCACAGGGAAAGAATATAAACAGTAAATAGGAGTATTAATATTAATTGACTTTCCATTTCCACTAAGCCAAATAGCAAAACATGTTTTTGTGTGCGTATATTGTGATTTTGACCTCAACATGTACTAGGACAGAACCTTACTACTCAGATAAAAGCACCCACCCTAATCTTTTTATTTTTTAAATAATAAAGCACATTTCCCATTGAGAACTTGGTTGAGCCTGGAGTCAAGAAAACGTCAAACTCCTGAAACATCAAATTATGATTTTAAGCTGTCAAATTTGATAGAAGTAGATATCAATAGAGTCTTCCAAATTTTCGTACCATAACTTTATTGACTATCAGCCTAAGTTTGGTAGACATTTTCAATGATGTGTTACTAATACTCAAAGTAATGTCACTTTAGTTTTGCAAGTATCCTTTGCTTATTTTAATACAGATTTCTTAAGCCTTACAAAAATAAGCCTCATTACTTTTCCCATTTTCTGTTTCTAAAGCAAGAGAGTTTTTAATCCATAGTTCCGCTTTCCCTTGGTGTGGTTAACTCTACTTAAACCCAAGGCATGTTTTCTTTCATCAGCAGATGCTTGCAATTAAATTACGATTTCTTGTGAGTTTTTTTTTTCCTATGTGTACTAAATTTCCATTTAAATGAAACAAATTTGGAATCGGCAGTGCATCAGTCCTTGGAACTTTAGAAGTAGAGTGTAAAAGTCTTGGAAATAAAAACAAATTGCTGCATTTTATTTTTATTTGCTTCTTGAACAGATTGGAATATTTAAATGGAAGATACCTGCAGAAGATCTTACTCAGAGAATATGACCAATCCAAATCAAGCATTGTGCTTCTTTATGAAAAACTTGAGAGAAAACATGCCATTGAGATGGTAGAAGCAGGCCAATTAATAAATGTACCATCCAGCACATCTTTACTGTAAGTGTGTGTGTGTGTGTGTGTGTGTGTGTGTGTGTGCATGTTACTGTGGTTTCAATCTGTTTAATTAAACATTACTGAGAAACTGCAGAAATACTCAAAGTATCTTCCTTTTAAAATGTAGTATTTCTTTCCTATGCTTCTTATGGTAAAACATGAAGAATGATGATTTTACCACTTCTTTCACATTGAGGGTGCTTGATTCACCTCAGTCTGCATTGTTTATTATGTAGAGATAAGCAGAGCTTAATGAAATAAATCATTTCTGTGACATGTTTAACTTTTCAAAGTTTCAGAAGATATCTGCCTCTCAGGAAAATAGATGTATGCATTCTTAATTAATGCTTTATAAAATAAAATAATTTAGTTTTGTCTTTCATTAGTTAAAATGGAATTAAACATAAAATGTGCTAAATTTCTTTTTTTTCTTTTTTTAAGTTTTTATTATCAAACTGAATTATAGAGAGGTTACAGTTTCATACATTAGGCATTGGATATATTTTTTTTTACTGTTACCTCGTACCACATTGCCCCTCCCCCCTCCCCTTTCCCTTTCCCTCCACCATGAGTTGTTCATTTCATTTACACCAAACAGTTGTGCAAGTATTGCTTTTGTAGTTGTTTGTCTTTTTTTTACCCTGTGTCTCTCGAATTTAGTATTCTCTTTCAATTTCCTAGTTCTAATACCAGTATACCTGGTTTCCAATATACTCAGATGAGATGCAGAGATAGTGTAGGTAGAACTACAGGAAAGTGATACAAGAAGAACATCAATAATAGAAGCTACACTTACACATGGGACGTTGAAAGTAGTTACAACTGTGATATAACAGTCGTTTCCATTACATGGAGTTCATTTCACTTAGCATCATCTTATGTGTTCATAAGGGTAAAGCTATTGGGCTCTTGTGATCCTCTGCTGTGACTTGCCTAAACCTGTGCTAACTATTCCCTATAAGGGAGACCATAGAGTCCATGTTTCTTTGGGTCTGGCTCACTTCACTTAGTATAATCTTTTCCAAGTCCTTCCATTTCCTTACAAATGGGGCAATGTCATTCTTTCTGATAGAGGCATAAAATTCCATTGTGTATATATACCACATTTTCCTGATCCATTCGTCTACTGAGGGGCATCTGCCACAGTGGCTGAACCAGTTTACATTCCCGCCAACAATGAAGTAGGGTTCCCTTTTGGCCACATCCCCTCCACCAATTGTTATTGTTAGTTTTCTTGATATAGGACATTCTTACTGGGGTGAGATGGAATCTCAATGTTGTTTTGATTTGCATTTCTTTTATGGCCAGTGATGTAGACCACTTTTTCATATGTCTCTTGGCCATTCTCATTTCCTCATCAGAGAAGTCTCTTTTTAAGTCTTTACCCCACTTGATGAGGTGGCTATTGGTTCTTTGTGGTTTTGTTTTGGAGGAATGTAATTTTTTAGTTCTGTATATACTTTAGATATGAGGCCTTTGTCCATTGAATGGCCGGTAAAGAACTTCTGCCAGTCTGTGGGCTTTCTGTTTATCTTGAGAGCTATGTCCTTTGCCGTGCAGAAGCTCTGCAGTTTGATGCAGTCCCATTTGTCCAACCTTTCTTTGATTTGTAGCCTTTCTGGGTCTTTATTAAGGAAGTTCCGTCCTGTGCCAAGGAGCCTAAGTGTTTCTCTTACTCCTTCTTTAGTGTTTCTAGGGTGTCTGTTTTGATTTGGAGGTCTTTGATTCATTTGGAATTGATTTTGGTGCAGGATGATATAAAAGGATCTAGTTTTAGTTTGTTGCATGTGTTGAGCCAGTTTTGCCAGCACCATTTGTTAAAGAGGCTCCTTCATCAAAGAGTAAGTAGGAGTAGTTCTGTGTGTTTATTTCTGGGTCTTCAATTCTGTTCCATTCGTCTTCAGGCCTGTTCTGGTGCCAATACCAAGCTGTTTTTATTACTATAGCTTTATAATACAACTTGAAGTTGAGGAATTTAATTCCTCCAGCACTGTTCTTTCTGCTTAGGATTGTTTTTGCTATTCTACATATTTTATTGTTCCATATGAATTTCTGGATTGCTTCCTCTATTTCATTAAAAAATGTTTTTGGGATATTAATGGGTATTGCATTGAATATGTAGACAGCCTTTGGCAATATTGCCATTTTGATTATATTAATCCTCCCAATCCAGGAGCATGGGAGGTTTTTCCATTTCCTTATTTCTGCCTTAATTTCATTTTTCATGTTTTTAAAGTTCTCATCATAGAGGTCTTTCACTTCTTTGGTTAAGGTTATTCCTAGGTATTTTATGTTTTTTGAGGCTATTGCAAAAGGAGTTGCTTTGCTGATTTCAGCCTGGGTCTTCGGGTCATTAGCATAGAGAAAGGCCATTGATTTGTGAAGGTTTATTTTATATCCTGCAAATTTGCCAAAGTTTTAAATCAGCTCGAGTAGCTTAGGAGTAGAATCTATGGGGTTCTTTAGGTATAGGATCATGTCATCTGCGAAGAGAGAAAGTTTAACTTCATCTTTTCCTGTTTGGATCCCCTTTATATTTTCTTCTTGCCTAATTGCTCTGGCTAGGAATTCTAGTACTATGTTGAAGAGCAGGGGAGAGAGTGGACATCCCTACCTTGTTCCTGATTTTAAAGGGAATGGCTTTAGTTTTTCACCATTTAGAGTTATGCTTGCTGTTGGCTTGTCATAAACTGCCTTGATTATATTCAGGAATGTTTCCTGGATTCCCAGTTTTCCAGGGCTTTTAGCATAAATGGGTGCTGGTTTTTATCAAACGCCTTTTCCGCATCGAGTCATATAACCATGTGGTTCTTTTCATTGCTCTGGTTGATGTGGTGGATTACATTAATTGACTTGCGTATACTGAACCAACTTTGCATCCCTGGGATAAATCCAGTTTGATCGTGGTGTATGATTTTTTTGATGACCATTTGAAGTCAATTGGCAAGAATTTTGTTGAGAATTTTTGTGTCTATGTTCATCAGGGAAATTGGTCTATAGTCCTCTTTCTGTGATGAGTCCCTGCCTGGTTTTGGGATGAGGGTTATACTGGCTTCATAGTATGCGTCTGGTAGTGAATGTTCTCTTTCAATTTCATTGAAGAGTTTCAGAAATATTGGTGTGAGTTCTGTTTTGAAGGCTTTGTAGAATTCTGCAGTGAATCCGTCGGGACCTGGGCTTTTCTTGGATGGGAGATCACTTATTGCCGTTTCTATTTCAATACTGGATATGAGTCTGTTTAGGAGGTTTAAATCTTCATGGTTCAGTTTGGGGATATGAATTTTTTCTAGGAACTCATTCATTTCTTCCAAGTTCTCAAACTTGTTGGCACAAAGATTTACAAAATAGTCCTTTATTGTGTTCTGAATTTTGGTTGTTTCAGTGGTGATGTTACCTGTTTCATCTCTTATCTTGTTTATTTGAGTGTGCTGTCTTCGTTTTTTGGTAAGGTTTGCTAGGGGTTTGTCTATCTTGTCGATTTTTTCAAAGAACCAACTCTTTGTTTTGTTAATTCTTTCGATGGTTTTTTTCTTCTCTAATTGATTTAATTCTGATTTGATTTTAATTATTTGCTTCCATCTATTGACTGGGGGTTTGGCTTGTTGTTCGTTTTCAAAGAAATTAAGGTGCTTCCTTAAATTATTGAGTTGCTGTTTCTCCAGTTTGTTGGTGTATACATTCAGAGTTATAAATTTTCCTCTGAGCACTGCCTTTGCTGTGTCCCAAAGGAGCTGGTACTTTGTGTCCTCATCTTGCTTGAATTCCATAAACATTTGAATTTCCAATTTAATTTCTTCAATGACCCACTGATGGTTCAGCAGTGTGTTGTTTAGTCGCCATGAATTGTAGGATTTTCTGTCGTGGCTATTTGACATGAACTCTACTTTTATACCATTGTGGTCTGAGAGAACACAGGGAATGCATTTAATACTTCTGAATTTGTACAGATTTTCTTTGTGCCTTAAGATGCGATCTATTTTGGAGAATGTTTCATGTGCTGCTGAGAAAAATGTGTATTCTGTTATTGCTGGGTGGAATATTCTGTATGTGTCGATTAAGTCTAGTTGGTCTGTGCAATTGTTTATGTTTGTGGTTTCTTTGTTCAGTTTTTGGCATTTTGATCTGTGCAGAGCTGACAGTGGAGTGTTAAAGTCCCCAACTATCAACGTGTTTGGGTCTATGAGTGTTTGTAGAGTCAGTACTGTTTATTTGATGAAGTTTTGTGGGCCTGTATTTGGTGTGTAGATATTTAGGATGGTTATATCTTCTTGTAGGAGAATTCCCTTTTCTAGTATGTAGTAACCTTCTTTGTCTCTTCTTACCTTTTTTAATTTGAAGTCAATTTTGTCTGATATTAGGATTGAAACTCCAGCCTGCTTATGGTGGTCATTTGTTTGATAGATTTGATTCCAGCCTTTCACTTTTAGAAGGTGTTTACTTTTGCTCGATAGATGTCTCTCTTGGAGGCAGCAGAATAATGGATCTTGATTTTTCATCCAACTTATGAGTTTATGTTGTTTGATTGGAGAATTAAATCCATTAATGTTGAGAGTTAGGATTGAGAGCTGATCTTTTGTTCCTTTCATTATCACTATCTTGTTTAAAGCTGTGTCTTCCCATTTCTTGATCTGATGTTTACTATTTAGGGTTCATTTCTCTGTCCTCATTTGGATCTTGATTCTTTTCCCCGTATAGTACATCTTTGAGGATTTTATGTAAAGCTGGATTGGTGGAGATATATTGTTTCGGTTTTTCCTTACTGTAGAAGATTTTATTTGACCTTCAGCTATGAATGAGAGTTTAGCTGGGTACAGTATTCTTGGTTGGTAGTTATTTTTATTTAGGGTTTGGCATACCTCATTCCAGGCTCTCCTTGCTTTCATGGTCTCTGCTGAGAAGTCTGGGGTAATTCTGATTGCTTTTCCTTTATATGTAATTGTTTTCTTCTCCCTAACAGCTTTAAGGATTCTTTCCTTGGACTCTACTGATCCTGTTTTGATCACAATGTGTCAGTGGGATGTCCTATTCTGGTCTGGTCGGTTTGGGGTTCTAAATGCTTCTTGTATCTGTATAGTCCTATCCTTCTGGATATTTGGGAAGTTCTTGGCTAATATTCTGTTAAATAGTTTGCCTATTCCATTAACTTCCTTCTCCAGGTTTTTCTCAATAACTATTATCCTTAAATTAGGCTTCCTGATTGTGTCTTGGAGCTTCTGGAGTGATCTACTTTGTCGATTGGATTGGTTTTGTATTGCTTTTTGATCTTTCTCCATAGACTGTTGGGAATCTTCAGCTCCTGAGATTCGATCCTCTGCTTCAGTTAGTCAGGACTGTAGGCTAGCTACTTGATCCAAATCTCTTTTCCTTCTGACTGGACTTTTCTGATGCTCTTCATGTCCTTGCTATACTTATCTGTTAGGTCCTCTATGGACTTCTTTATTTCATTTACTTCATTGATTTGGTTTTGAGTGCTGTCTGTCAAGTCTTTTAGCTGGGTAACTATCTTTTCATTTGACTCTTGAAGTTCAATTATCTTTCTATTTGTGGAGGCCATGAAATTCTGCATTAATTTTTGCTTTGCCTCCTCATGCTCTAGATTAGTTGACTGAAGTGATTCAAACTATTCATTTAACATGTTTATCAGTAGACTTTGTAGAGCATTTAGAGGGTTCTCTTCTATGTCTTTGATTGACTGCTTTGCTTCCTGCTTGTTTTGAGTGGGAGATGGGACTCCATTGTTTGCCATCTTTCTTGTGTTTCTTCTGCCAATTTGGATTGGGAATGCCAATCTACAGGCAGTTGTGAGCACCATTTAAGCCCCAAAGCAGACCTTACCAAGTACTGTTGTGTAACTCTTAGAATTTCACAATTATATACAGATGCCTTGTATACCTGTATATAAAATTAGATTTGGTGTTCCTAAAGAATACAATTTTGATATAACAACCACTCCCAAGCCCTGTATTCAGTAGTTAGTTATTTACTGTTACAACCCTATGAGCAAGTCTTGTTTATATTAAGTTATTTATGGACTGGCTGGCTTTGTCTTTGAACCCCTTTCATTCACTCTTTTTGAGCAGAGATACCTTTCTATCCAATAACCAGGGGTCAATGGAATTCGGAGGTTCTTGAATTAAGTCAGGAGGGTATGTTAGTGATAGTAAAGAGAATAGAGTAAAGTGTATGGGGGGGTGATGATTGGGTTTAGTTTCAGTGATGTGGAAATGTGGAGAAGAGTAGAATCAGTAGAAAGAACAAGGTTAAAATGATAGTGAATGGAGTGTTAGCAGAAAAGAGTAGAGGTGTTATTCATAGGAAAGTAAAATTTTAAAGAAAAAGAATGAGAAGAGAGAAATAAAGAAAAATTACTGGAAGACAAATTCACAAAACAGAGAAAAGTTATTTAAGAAAAGAAAAAAAAAACAGTAAAACGAACAACCAAAAAAAAACTTGATAAAACAAAGAGGTAAAAATGGAGAACCAAAAAACCAATGATGTTTCAGAAATGAAAAAAAAAAAAAGCTTAAAAATGTTTTGAGAAGAAAAAAATATAGTCTTCCTTGTTTGGGTGGGTTTTTTACAGTCTCTGCTTTCCTTGTGATGGTCTGCAGTCTATTTTGCTGTGTGGCTGGTTTGACTTGCTTTCAGTTTGCAGGGGGTGGATCTGTTCTGACCCTCCTCCCCTGTTAGTGAAATCCTGGGGCTCTGTGGTTCCCACAGCCAGCAGGTAGGCCTTGGGCGTCCACTGTAGATGGGGCATATGAACAGTCTTGGGAACTGTGGCTCCTCCTGTCTGCTGTGGGGCTGCTGCCTTTAATGCCTGGCTGTGCATAGGCTGTGGACTCACCAGGGTGGGGCGCCTCTGGCCTGGTTTACCTGGCTGAGATTTGCTTGCCTGGGGGAAGTTCCTCTCTCCTGGGCGAAGCTGGCTATGGAATTCAGCTCCTTTTCGGGCTGGGAGTTTGACTTCCTCCATGACATGACCATTTATCTGTCTTGGGAACTGTTTGTTCTCCCGTCTGGTTACTCTGTGCCGCTGGTAGCTGCTTGCCATTTTCAGTTTTAATTTAGAAATTCTGGCGGAGAGGGCAGGGCACCTCTGGCTGAGTTCACAGGAATGTGTGAGCCGCAGCTGAGGACAAGCCTCCCGCCAGGGTAGGGGGTGTTCTCCTGGGTGGAGTTGGCTCTCACTGATTGGTCCCTCTTGCCCTATTCAAAGATGGCCCCTTTGTCCTCGCTTTCCCCAAGCCTGCTTTAGTTCCAGTCTGGTCTGACCCTATGCCAATGTCAAAGCTGGCACTTTGCTCTGGTGGTGGGGGAAGGGCTACCTCCCAGAAGCTGCTCTGTGTGTATGAGTGAGATTGTCTTTCATGGGGTACTCACACTTTCTCTGCAATTTCGGCCTGTCTGTGCTCAGCCTGTGATCTGTGTGTGTCTGCCGCCATCTGGAGGATTTCTCCCTGCTCGCTGCTTGTGTGGTTTAGGCTTGGGGAGTGTGGGGCGCTGTGCTAGCGCCTGCACTGGCGTGGCGGTGAGTTGCTGCCTGTAGCTCAAATCTTTGTTTTCAGGCCAGCAAAGTCGATTTTTCCTTACTGGCCAGAGTCCCTATACTGTTATAATTTACTTGGGCTGTCTTTCTAGGAGTGAAACTGCAATGTTGGTGGGAGCTCAGCTAGGGCTCTGCTGCTCCTCTGCCATCTTCCCAGACACCCTTTAATTTATTTTTGATGGAGAGAATTAAGGGAAATAAAAAACTTCTAAATGTATCTGGCTTTACATTTGTAGCCCATTTGTATGAATTTTTATTATTATAAAGGTGATGTACAGAGAGATTATAAGTTACACAAGTCAGGCCGAGTAGATTTCTTTTTGGACAATGACACCCCTTTCATGCCTCTTTCACAGTCCCCTGTCCCACTGTACTCAATTTTTAAGAGAGAGGAGAGCTCATCTCCTTTTTTTGCCTAGCTGGCCTTAAATTGGGATTCTTCTAATCTCAGACTCCCCAGTTCCTAGGAATATAGGCGTGAACTACTGGCACTCACTTGGGAAAACTTTGGATTCAATTTTTATATAATATTTAATTTTATTGTCAAGGTGATGTACAGAGGGGTTACAGGTACATACATAAGGTAGTGAGTACATTTCTTCAAATACTTTTAGCCCCTCAAGCATAATTTCTTTTAAATTGGTATGAAAAGAACTATAGTTTCATATTTAGTCCAAGACAAAACAACTAATTTTGCAATGTACACATCTTTTTTAAGTGAGAATTGCTTGATTTCCTTTATGCAAAGAGCTTATCTGAGTTTCATATAATTATTTTATAATTTACTATATTTTTGGTTGTGCAAATATATTAATTTTATTATCAGAAATAATTCTAAAAGCATTTAAGAGACAAAATTATAAGAATCAAAAGTGAACAAAATGTAAAGTATAAATAAAGATCTCAAATTTAAAGTTAGGAACCTTTTTGGAATTCTCAATAATTGGCTGAAGTTGAGGGATACCTTTTTAGGAAACGTTTAGCAAAAAAAAGGTATTGGAACCAGGGAAGGGAAAGGGAATACCAAAATTGAGAGGCAAAGGATAAAAAGACAAACCATTGCAACAGCAATACTTACAAAACCATTTGGTATAAACCAACTGTACAACTCATGTGAGGGGGAAATGGGGAAGGGAGAGGTGGGGGAAAATGAGAGAGGGCGTAAAAAGTTGAATAAGAAATGTACTTGCCTTACATATGAAAGTGTAAACCCTCTGTACATCACTTTGAAAATAAAGAAGAAAAAAAGGGGACTAGAACAAAATGTCAAAATATACCACAAAATAGATTTTTTCTTTTGAGAGATTTTTGATTAGGATAGAGGAAATATTTTGTTGGGATTTTACTTGTCTTTTTTTTAGCAATGAGAAAAATATAATTTATTTGAGAATATTCTATGTCTAAAGTAGTATACATGATGGACAAATAAACCACATGAAAAATTAATGTTGATGTCGTTAAGAACATCATATTAAACTACAGATTACAAAAATACAGAAATGTTATTTCAATAGAATCTGAGAGGAAAATAGCATTAAATTAAAAATAATATTGGAGGTTATTTATTCTAGATAAATGTACAGTCAAAAGTAATTTATTTGTCTTCTTACTGTGAATACTATCAGATGAACTCCTAAGCTCTTTTTTTTACTCTAAATGGTACAAACCAGGCATCAGTATGGAGAGCAACAAACCATAGAGAATAAAAGATATGTGGGTAATAATTGTATCCTGTCTGAGGTAAATCTTGAGTACATTTGGCTTTGGGTATATTAAGATATGTATCACTATTAATATTTTGTATTGATTTTTGCCAGAACTATACAGTTGAAACAGAATGGGTGTCTCAATATAACTTTGATGTATCTGAGAAATATCTGTAGCAAGTCTGACTAACTTAGGAACCTAAATGTAAATTTGTCTTATCTGAATTACATAGCCCTTTCTGGATAACTTCCAGACTTTTAGTGGAAGCATAGATTACATATTTATTATAAAATATTACTTTTGTTGTAGCCTATAACAAAGTCAATTTATCTGTCATTTACATGGAAGGATAGTTTGCAAAGCTCAAAGTCCTCTAAACTACCAGTAAAAACAACATATTTCTGGTGCCTGATCTCAGACATCAGTTATCTTTTAATAGTTTCTTTGGAGAATGATTAAAATCTAATTTCAATAAGAACCTAATATTAATCTTTATTTTGGGTCATGTTTTATTAGCAATATGCATTTACCAATATCTACATAGTTATTTGATTGCATATAGAATATTCCATAATTTACTTTATAAATTCTTTTAGCACTTATAACACGGACTGTGTTTCAAAATATTTTTTACAAATATATTTACTTTTCTACACCTATCAATAATTTTAAAAATATTTCAGGCACATTAAGAAAAAAAACCCAGGCACTATGCCAGGCCCCAAGACTGGAAAAAAAGATAAAATATTCAGATAGTTGGCAAGGTTTCAGGTCCTTCAATATCTGAATTTCTAACACTTGAAAATTTGGCTCTTGGAAGCGGAGTTGTGGCTCAAGTAGAAGAGTGCTAGCCTTGAGCAAGAAAACCTCAGAACAGAAGTCAGGCTGAGATCAAGCTCTAGGACCAGCACAAATGAATAATGAATAAATAAAATTTCCTTTTGTTCCCTCTCCCTCTCCCTCTCCTTGCCCCCCCCCCCCCCCCGCTCTCCACTTCATTTTTCTATGTAACTCAAGGCTTGCCTGGGATTAGAGACTGCACAACCATGTACCCAGCATGTACAGTACAGTATACTGCCTTTTCTATCTCTCCAATTTTGCCTTTAGTTAGCCTTTCAGTTTCTTCAGATAGCATCTACTTTTTGACCTTTTAGCTTTTAGAAATGTATCTATCTGTCTATCTATCTATCTATCATCTATCTATCTATCTATCTATCTATCTATCTATCTATCTATCTATCTATCATCTATTTTTGGCCAATCTTGGGGCTTGAACTTGGGCCTACGCACTCTCCCTGGCTTCTTTTTGCTTAAGACTAGCACTCTACCCCTTGAGCAACAGCACCACTTCCAGCTTTTTCTGTGTATGTGATGTTGAGGAATCGAATCCAGGGCTTCTTGTTTTTCATTTTTTTTTTTTTATTGTCAAAGTGATGTACAGAGTGGTTACAGTTTTATACGTAAGGCAGTGAGTACATTTCTTATCCAACTTGTTACCTCCTCCCTCATGTTACCTCCTCCCTCATTTCCCTTCTCCCCTCCCCATTTCCCTTCCCCCCATGAGTTTTGCAGTTGGTTTATATAGTCTTGTAAGTATTGCTGTTGCAATGGTTTGTCTTTTTATCCTTTGTCTCTCGAATTTGGTATTCCCTTTCCCATCCCTAGTTCCAATACACATATATACAATATCTAGGGTACTAAAATTAGTTACAGTGATATCAGGGGTAAAACCACAGGAAAGAAAGACAAAAGAAAAAGGGCATAGTTTCACATGGTATGTTGAAAATAGCAACAATGATATACCACTTGTTTCTATAACTTGGAGTTCATTTCACTTAGCATCATCTTATGTGTTCATGCTTCATGTATGCGAGGCAAGTACTCTACCACTAGGCCATATTCCCAGCCCTAGAAATATATTTATTGAATGTACATAAGTAACCCACATTTTTTTTCTTTTCAGCCGTTGTCATAAAACAAGCTTGTCCAACCCATCCCCAACTCCTCCAAATCAGAACCTTACAGAGAATATTCAAGACATACTGACTACAAACCTTTATAAAATCAGGAGAGTGGTAAGATTTTTTAACACATACCAATTTGTTAAAGAACTGGAATAAAATGTTTTCTTTCTTATAGTTGCAAATCAAACCTTAGCCCCTATATCTGTCACAGGCATACTGAAAATGAATAAAAGAAATCCCATGAATTTGAATGAAAAAGTCACATTAAAACTTGTTACTTGTTACTCATAGGAAAGTGCTTTCTTATCTCTATTGAACGGTGAGTGTGGTACATTAGTCAATGCCTCAAAGTCCTGAAAATTGATGATATTTTCTCAACAATACAGTTAAGTCAATTCTATTGAGACTATTTCAAAATTTGATGTTTGGGTAGTAAAATAATTTTTGCTATTGAAGAGCAACCAAATTCCTGTTTTTTTTTTATCGTTCAATCATGTTATGAAAAAAATACCTAAAGTCTAGGTTTGAAAAATGAACATTAGCTAATATTTCTTTCATAATTTAGAAATCTGGATTTGTGCATATGTGCTTTTGTGTGTGTGTGTGTGTGTGTGTATGTGTGTATACATGTGTGTGCACTGGTACTAGGCCTTGAACTAAAGGGCTCATGCTTTTAGTTTGATTTTTTGCTCAGGTTTGACACTGTATCATTTAAGTCTCTGTCCCAGCTTTATGCTAGCTAGTTGGAAATGCAGTCTCATAGATTTTGCTGCCTGGCTGTGAACTGCAGTCCTTTAAATTTAAGCCTCTTGAATAGCTGAGATTATTGGCATGACTCACTGGCACTCAAAAAGTAAAACTTTGTTTTAGAATAGTTTTATTGTGAGGTGGTGCTGGAGTTACAAAGGATTGAACTCAGAATTTCATAATTGTTAAGCATGCATGCTACCTATTAAGCTACTCTGCAAGCTCAAGACAAAGGGTAAATCAAAGAACAGATCTTCACAGGAGTTTCTTTCATTCTTTATATACAGAGGTTTGAAGTCAAAGCCTCAAAATTCTCAGGCAAGCCTTCTTTCACTTAGCCGTGTCCCAGGAGTAATCTGGAAATTTTTAAAGCTCACAAGAATTCTCTTTACACCTTGTTTACTGAAAAAAAAATCTATGACTTAGTGAAGAATAATTTCATTTGAAATTATAATTGTACTTTTATATTAGAAAAATATTGATTTAACTTGTAGTATCTAGAGTATTATTATTATTGATTCTGAATTTAAAGCAAATATATCAAATGGAAATATCAAAAATATACTATGGTGATTGTATAATGGATGGCATAGTTAACTTTAGAATAGATATGTTTGAAAATAGTGATCAATAGATGTGAAAAAACTTGGAAGTGGTGACATTGGTAAAAATGCATTGTATTCATAAATTGCTTTGTTGAATGGCAACTACTTAGTACAACCATTTAAAGACAATAAAAGTATAAAAAGAAGAAAAATTTAAAATAGAAATATCTAATAATAATAGAATGTAATTCCCTTAATGTAAATTCATAATAACCCAAATTTATTTTCTTCAGTATTATAACAATATTATATCTATACTTTCTAGATTTCATATTTATAATACTGTTGCTTGCTGGGTGCCAGAAACTCCAACCTACAACTGTAGCTAGTTAGGAGGTTGAAACCAGAGGGATTGAAGTTCAAAAGCAGGTGTGGCTCAAGTGGTAAAGCTCTAGGCCAGCAAGCAAGCCGAATCAGAGTGTGAGGACTGAGTTCAAGGCTTTGTAATGGGAAAAATTCTATTTCATTAGAGTATCAAATATCAGTATTCAAAGTACTGTGAAGTAATGCAACTATATTCTTCATTGTTAGATTCCTTTAGAAAGAATTGTCTCATTTAGTTTTTGGTAGAGCTCAATTTGGACTTATGGACTCCTGCTTTTTCTCTCAGGTAGTGTTTTGCATTTTTTACCCAGAACAAGTTTTTGGTGTGTGGTATTCCTAACACATCCTACTACATGCCTGGGATTAAAGACCTGAACCACTAAGCGGTCTCATTAACTTTTTTTCCAGGCTGGCATGGAAACATAATCCTTCTGGTCTCTGCCTTCTCTGTTAGTGGGGGAGAGGGAGGATCTGGCAGAAAAACAGAAATAATTGTTCTAGAGTGAAAAAAAAATTCCTGACTTATTCATAATTCTGTATTAGATACATTGACAATTATTACTGGTTACTTAGGGGAGGGTTCAAAATATCTAAAGGTACCAGATGATTTCTGCAGATTACATCCAGTTTAAAATCCTGTGATATTCTAAATAATAATATGAAAAGTTTACTCTTCTTTCCTTCTATTTGCCAGTCCTGGGGCTTGGACTCAGGGCCTGAGCACTGTCCCTGGCTTCTCTTTGCTCAAGGCTAGCACTTTACCTCTTGAGCCACAACGACTTCTGGCTTTTTCTATATATGTAGTGTGAGGAATTGAACCCAAGGCAAACACTCTACCACTAGGCTATATTCCCAGCCTCTTTTGGCCAGTCCTTGGACTTGAACTCAGGACATGGGCACTGTCTGTGAACTCCTTTTGCTTGAAGCTAGCATTTTATCACTGGAGCCACTGTAGTGCCTCTTCTGGCTTTTTCTGTGTACGTGGTACTTAGGAATCGAACCCAGGGCTTCATGCATGCTAGGCAAGCACTCTACCACTAAGCCACATTACCAGCCCTTTACTATTCTTTTTAAATGTTGCAATTTAAATAAATTTAAATAAAAGCAAATAACCTTTATTGAGTACTTACTATGTGTTAAGCACTATTTTATCATATAATTGAAATTATTGAAGTTACACTTCATTATACATTTGTGGAGTTAGCACCATCATTCTTTCCATTAAAACACTAAAGGAAATACCAAGATTTTGTAAGGTGATATGTTTCTCAAGATTATACAGCTAATAATCAATCCTGTTGCACATATTAGATGAAGTTATCCTGAACAGAACAATCCTTATCAAGTGGTTGGTAATCCTGAAGCTGTTTTCATATAAGAAAGACAGCTATAAGCCCTCTTTCTTCACTTCATATTTTCGTTTAATGAGCTGGAGTGTTAGAAATCTCCAAAGATAGCTAGTGATTTTCAAGTATTTTTACAAATGAAAATAGATGCTCTGTATTTAAGGTACTTTTTTGTTACATATTTGATGTCTGCATTTTGAAATTTATTGATGTTCAAATAATCCAATCTTTGGTTTCTGAAAATTACTCAGAACCGACCCATTTTTTTTTTGAACTAGAGCTTGAACTCATGGCCTTGGGCTCTCACTTGTCTTTTCGCACTCATGACTGGCACTCTACCATTTGAGTCATGCTTCCAGCATTTTTGCTGGCTAATTGGATATGGAGTCTCTTGGACCTTTCTTACCTGGTTTGATTCAAACCATGATCCTCATATATCAACCTCCTGAATAACTAAGACTGTAGGCAGAAGCTACTGGTGCCCTGCTGATCTGTTGTTTAGAATATGACGTGATAAATCTTAGATATCTTCTTGGCTGTGTGGTATAAGAATATACCCAAGAGACATCTTGTATATTCCTGATATGCTTTGAACATGCCATTTCCCCAAGGCTCCAGCTCCCTTTAATGTTCAATGTCATTTACAGATCACAGTGTGACCACTGTTCTTGCTACTTAGATATTCTAGAAACTTTACAGATGGATTTCAGAAATTCTACACTCTCACACATATCATGAAATCTTACATATATTTCCAAGTAACAGAAGATATTGCAATAATTGATTTCTATTTAACTTTGATTTTGTATTTGCATCTCATATGCATACATGTATATATCCATTGGCATATTATATGCTGAACAATTGATAATATTTAACAATAATTAATTTCACTCATCAAAATTTTGATGTGTGCATAGTTATAGAAGTGTCACACCAAACATTTGGATATGGAGTCTCTTGGACCTTTCTTATCTGGTTTGATTTCAAACCATGATCCTCATATATCAACCTCCTGAATAACTAAGACTGTAGGCATAAGCTACTGGTGCCCTGCTGATCTGTTGTTTAGAATATGATGTGATAAATCTTAGATATCTTCTTGGCTGTGTGGTATAAGAATATACCCAAGAGGCATCTTGTATATTCCTGATATGCTTTGAACATGCCATTTCCCCAAGGCTCCAGCTCCCTTTAATGTTCAATGTCATTTACAGATCATAGTGTGACCACTGTTGTTGCTACTTAGATATTCTAGAAACTTTACAGATGGATTTCAGAAATTCTACACTCTCACACATATCATGAAATCTTACATATATTTCCAAGTAACAGAAGATATTGCAATAATTGATTTCTATTTAACTTTGATTTTATATTTGCATCTCATATGCATACATGTATATATCCATTGGCATATTATATGCTGAACAATTGATAATATTTAACAATAATTAATTTCACTCATCAAAATTTTGATGTGTGCATAGTTTTAGAAGTGTCACACCAAACATTTAAAACATGATGTGTTTGTTAAAATGCATTTCTTTTCTCTGTTATATATTCATGAGCTGTGTAAACCAGAAAATGTTTTAATGCTTTTGGATTAAGAAATATGCCTCAGTTCTTAGCTCAATACACTCACACATGCATGCACACACCTATATGGTGCGAAGAGAACTATTATACTCTTTGAAGAGTAGGTTACCTTTTATACATTACTGGTTTATATCGAATTCATTTATGTATACTTAGCATTTAATCATTTGCTCTGTTTAACATCCTAGTATTTTTATTCTGAAATCTTTGTGCTGTGCATCTTGGATAGGCTCCATCATACAACAGGTGCACTCTTCCAGGAGAAATGGGAACAGCTGAACAGGCAAAGGAAATTCTCATTCGCAGACACAAGAGTGTGCAACTGAATCTTTTTTCAAGTGGATCCAGTCAGTTTCTCAAAGAGGTATGCTATCGGTTAATAGTATACCCCTTTCAAGTTCTTCAGCTGAAATTCTCTCTTATTTGGGAGCTTCACATCCACGTGCTAGAATCCTGGTTAAAGGCATATATAATGGCCCAATCTTTTTTTAAATCACCTTTTGGCTAACAGGTATTTCTAGGGAAAATGGAAAGGTATGCCACTAATTTGGGACAAATTAGTATACTTCTAAGATGCCTCAGTATCAGCATTAGAAATAAAAATAAGTGTACAAGTAGGCCAAGTAAACAACTTATTAATACTTCAGATTTGTACTCTTTTATTTATTAAAATATTACCTACCCATTATCTATGATATTGAATGAACATAGACATAAAGGAAAAAGATAGGTAGAAAGGAAACCTAATGATCCTTCAGACAACGGTAGTGGCAAAACTTAGAGGTGAAATTCAAGACTGCTTTTCATAGTAAAAACCACGCTACTATTTCCAGACTGTAGAAAATGAGGGTGAGTAGAAAAGTCAGATAGTTTTAATTGTCTTCAATGTCTGATTCATGTAGGCTGCACTTAAATTTTTATGAAGACGACTG
Source organism: Perognathus longimembris pacificus (assembly GCF_023159225.1). NCBI lineage: Eukaryota > Metazoa > Chordata > Mammalia > Rodentia > Heteromyidae > Perognathus > Perognathus longimembris. The sequence continues at coordinate 53,771,857 of NC_063188.1, read as the reverse complement.
TGATTGCATTTGTTTCTTACTCTGTCTTTAATTGACAGTACTAATTGAACAAAGAGGTTTCATTGTGATGTTTCCATACATATGTATTATATTCTTTGATTTTTAAAGACAGTTTGACAGGTTTTATTATTCAATTTTCGTGCATGGACACAAAGTACTCCAATGATACTAATTCCCCCCTTACCTTCTTTCAACACTCCTAATCTGGTTAATTTCATTCTTCTTGTTTTATGCTTTTGTCATTCATTATTTTAGGTCTAGATTCTGCATATGAGAGTGAAAATTCTGTGTTTTTCTCAGTGTGGCTTATGCCACTCACATGATGATTTTATGCTGATCCATTTTCCTGAGGATGGCAGAAATTTATTTTCCTTTATGATTAAATATTACTTCATTGCATATATGAAACACATTCTCTCTACCTACTCCTCACCTGATGGACATCTAGACTGGCTCCATAGTTTGCCTGTTGTGCGTGGCGTTGCTACAAACATGGGATGTCAGGTCTTACTTATAATGTTGACTTTTATCCTTCAGGTCTATGTTCATGAGTGGTATAGCAAGATCACATGGTATTTCCTTCCTTCCTCCCTCCCTCCCTCCCTTCCTTCCTTCCTTCCTTCCTTCCTTCCTTCCCTTTCCTTCCTTCATTCCTTCCCTTCCTTCCTTCCTTCCTTCCTTCCTTCCTTCCTTCCTTCCTTCCTTCCCTCCTCCTTCCTTTCTTCCTTCCTTCCTTCCTTCCTTCCTTCCTTCCTTCCTTCCTTCCTTCCTTCCTTCCTTCCTTCCTTCCTTCCTTCCTTCCTCCCTCCCTCCCTCCCTCCCTCCCTCCCTCCCTCCTTTTTTCTTTCTTTCTTTCTTTCTTTCTTTCTTTCTTTCTTTCTTTCTTTCTTTCTTTCTTTCTTTCTTTCTTTCTTTTCTTTCTTCCTTTCTTTCTCAGCCATGGGGCTTGAACTGTGGTCCTGGGTGCTGTCCCTTAGCTTTTTAACTCAAGACTCAAACTGTACCACTTGAGTCACAGTGCCCCTATTGGTTTTCTGGTAATTAATTTGAGATGAGAGTCTCATGGGCTTTCTTGCGGGCTGGCTTTGAACTATGATCCTCAGTTCTCTCCTGAGTAGCTAGGGTCAAAGGCATGAGCCACCGGCACTAGGCTGTGACATGTTATTTCTATTTTAATGTAATTTCCTACTGATTTTCGTAGTAGCTGCAGTTATTTGCATTCCAAGAAACTGTGTATAAAGGTTCCCTTTCCCTTCTTATCCTCACCAGTATTTTTTGTTGTCCAATTTTTGATGATTTCATTTTAACTGCAGTATAGAATCTCTATGTAGTTTTGCTTTGAATTTCCTTTATGACTAACGATGTTGACTTTTTTTTAATATTTATTAGTAGTTGGTGTTACATCTTTTGAGGACTTCCTATTGAATTCATTAACCCACTCTTAGCACCTTTCCTACTATTATATAGGTTGATAGATAACTAAACTAAAAATACCAGCAGTATTGTTCCCTCATATGTAATATGGAAAAGTATGATGACCATATGAATCTTGTATTATGAAAATTAGGAGGTAACAAGTTGAACAAGAAATGTACTCACTGCCTTACATATGAAACTGTAACCACTTTGTTCTTCACTTTGACAATAAAAAAGAGTTGGCACCCAGGCATATTTATGTGTATTTGTGTATTGCCTTTTACATTTAGAAGAAAATCCAATATCATTACTGTATAATTTTAATTTCTAATCCTGACCATCTTACTCATTGACATTATTTTCCTTCTGAAACAAATTGACTGTAGGATAGCCTAGCCTAAGAAAAACATTTAAGTGTAAGTTATTAAAATACATTTGTACTTGATTTTCTCTGTATGTCTTCATCAAATTTCTTCCTTAGTTTCATTATACAATTAAAACTATTTTGGCAATTAAAACTAGTTTGGCAGGCTTCTTAACTGTAAGCTGTCAATGCAAAGATGCTTTTTGTCTTGTAAAGATAGGATTTTAATTTGTGAAGATTAGAATATAGGAGAAATGTCAGGAACAGAGGCATAGATTGGGGAATAGTATATTTGGGGGCTGCAAAGAGACTGACATCATTTGGACCTAAGATTTGTTTCACATGCACTAGGGCACAGGGACAAAAAAGAGGAATGGGGGAAAACACGATTCTCTACTTTTGAGTTTTAGCACTGACTTTGAGTCCTGATTCTTTAAATTATTTACTTTACATTATCATCAGGTTTTTTGTTAATGTGTACATGGGAAGAGAGAGAGGAGAGAAGGAAAGAGGAGAGCAGAGAGAGGACTTTATTGCAGTCCTGATTCTTTCTTTCATACTTTAAAAGTACTGTATAAAAATGTTGATCATCTTTAAGTGAAAATAGTAAAATAAAACCTTTTCCATTTACAACTGGCTTCTTAGTAAAAACAAATGAGCTTTTCATGTATCACTGCAATTTACCAGCCTAGGTAAAAACAAACATTTAGCTTTCATCATTCAATCAATCAAAAAAATGTGACTTTGGATTAAAAGGATCAAAATGTGGGAGACTGAAGATACTTGCGATAGCCCTTCATTTTCTCAATATTTTCATCTGTGTCTGAGCTGCTGGATGTGAATGCTCTTTCCTGGTTCTCATTGTCAGTGTCTGTCTTCGACAGTTTGCTTTCTATCTCCAGCAGCCACGATCTCTTCATTTGGTTTCCATCTGTCTCTGCAGCAGCTGTCCACTTAGTCATCTGTGGTGAACTATCTGGACGAACTCTAGGGGTGTGGGTGTGTGGAACCATTAAGTTCTGGTTGTCTACTGCATGGAGTTGGTGGTCAGTACTACATCTGCTTTTAAAAACCTGCCCATTTGTGATCACACAAGAATGAAGAAATTCATAATCTGGATAAAAGTTCTATAAAGTTTAATAGAGAGCAATGTTCTCCTGTGGGTCTCCTGGAGTTTTCTTCCATCGTAACGCTTGCAATTGTGCTTTTTTTTTTTTTTTTTTTTTTTTTTTTTTTTACAATTTCTTCTTTTAATCTGTTTATCTCATTTATGAGTTTATCTACTTGTTTTCATTTTGTTCCACATTATTGCATACTTATTCCAGCCTTTTTTTTTTGCTGGTTATTTTAGAGATAGTTTAGCAAACTTTCTTTCCCAGACTAGCCTCAAACTTCAATCTTCTAGATCTCAGCCTTTTGAGTAGCTTGTATACCTCCCTTAAAGATTCATCTTTTTCAAAACATTCATACCTGTGTGCCTTTACTGCTGTGTGAAAACCAATGGGCATATGGGAAGCAGACACAGTTTTATAATCCATTTATTCAGACATGCCCAGATTGTCAACCACTAAAGTTATGCTATAAAAAAGTCATTTTTGAGGTTTATATAAGGCATATTCCAGCTTATGAGTAGGGTAGCTTTCTGTTACTGTACTTGATGTTAATATCAGAAAAATCAGTTCTTGGCTTGGAATATATTTCTGTAGGTTTTTAGGAAGTAATTGCTCTCTAAATGTCATGTCCTGACCTGAATGATGACAAAATTTGTACCAACCTACCATATTCTTTTTTGTACTTGAAAATATTTTCTTCAGCGAGGGCTCATTTACTTCACCTACAGAATTATAAAAGTAATTGTATAAACAACTGCAACATCATCCATTTGGGAATCACTAATGCTATTCTTGGCTTCTACTTTTATTTCCCCAAGTATAAAACCTTTCCTATCCACATCGGTGTTGAGATGCTGGAAGGTGAGTGCGTTGAACCTGAAGTCCAACAGCACCATGGACGTGCTCCTGCCCTCCATAATGCTGCCCTGCCACGTTGTGCAGCCCATTGTGCTTCACATCTCAGTCCTGATACTTTAAATTATTTACTTAACTTTATCATCTGGCTTTTTTGTTCATGTGTACATGGGAAGGGAGAGGAGAGGAGAGGAATGGACGCGGATAGTTGAGAGATGAAAAAGAGAATGTACAGTTGTTCTCCCTTAACCATGAGAATTATGTTCTAATATTCATAGTGAATGTTTAAAATTTCAGATTATACCAAGCCTTACATACAAACACAGAAATATCAGCCCAATTGTGTGATAATGGTAACATAGATGGCTACTAAAACTACAAATTTCATAACAGTCAGGGAACATGGAGGCTGGATATTCTTGTCTAATGAATGATTCATGTTTCAGGTGGGGCAATACAGGATAGTGCAACTTATCACGTTATTCAGAACAAGTAATTTATGGTAGAAATTGCTTACTTCTGAAGTTTTCTATCTAATGTTTCTGAACTGTAAATGAAATTGCAGAAATTAAAACCACAAATAAGAAAGTAACTCCTCTAGCGGAAATGTACTGAAATCATTGATTACCAAAGTAATATTTTATGGACTTGATTTAATGAATACTAATAAAAGATACTCTAATTTTTTCTTTTGGTATGGGCGAATGAACTCCAAGTTTGCATATAATAATCATGAGTTTTTCCGGTAAGCATTCTAAGGCCCATCTAAAATTTGAATACAAATGTTCTGATTGGCTGTAGCCATGAAAAATGTAATGTATTGGAAGACTAACATGCAATATGAATGGAGTAAGAGGATATCCTGTTGGCAAGAAACTCAGTTTAGATGCTATCTAGTAATCTTGTTATTGATTTTGAATATTATTTTTTTTTTTTTTTTTTTTTTTTTTTGCCAGTCCTGGGCCTTGGACTCAGGGCCTGAGCACTGTCCCTGGCTTCTTCCTGCTCAAGGCTAGCACTCTGCCACTTGAGCCACAGCGCCGCTTCTGGCCATTTTCTGTATATGTGGTGCTGGGGAATCGAACCTAGGGCCTCGTGTATCTGAGGCAGGCACTCTTGCCACTAGGCCATATCCCCAGCCCTTGAATATTATTTTAAATTAAAAATTTTCTTTTTATTTATAAACATTCAGATATAAAGGGGCTGAGACCTGGCATTCTGTCTTCAGAGGATATTGGAATACTGTCATTTTATGGCTCTTCATATTAGCAGAATGTGGTCAGAATGAGGAATAAGTAGTGATATGATATAAAATTCAGTGTTCTTTATTCATGGAGAAAGAACTATTATTTTGCCGATGGGCATGGTATAACACTGATTAGGATTCTCTCTAGTATAATGAACTAGAAAAAAGATATTAAAAGAAAAATTCTCTATCTTCTATGCATCTCAATTTTGAAAGGTAGAAACACCTGCAGGACAGATGCAATGCACACATAATTTTAGTTCAATATTATTAGGTATAGAGAAAAATATACATCAGTGACAGTATGTGTTATGTACAAAATCTATCTTTTCTAAATCAGTATACACATTTTATATTTTAGCATAATATTAATAGACACTGGTCATTGCATCAAGAATTGTTATGAGATTTTTAAGATGCCAGACTAGAAACACCCAACACATTTTTGCATCTCCGTGTATCTGAAGGAGAACCTCAGGTTCATGACTACAGGGAAAGTTGGGTGGCTTAGAAAGGTGGTGGATAGCAATAATATTAAGAGTAAACAGAGACTAGGGGAAACCCCCCAAAACTCAACTTTACATCTAGAAAAGAAATAAAGGGAAAGCAAGTCTGGGAGGAGCTTATCATTGTACTGTACACTCCATACTTGGAGTAACTGTTCCACATACATGGGTAGAGAGGGCTAGTGTGGCAAGTACCACTTTGCAACTGGAGCATTCGTGTCAGTTCTGGGTAGAAACTGTAAACTTTTTCAGGTATACACCTGGACTTCAGTACTGAACAATCCATCACTCCCACCTGTGCAACAATGAGAATACAAACACTGCCAGAGTGCCTTGACTCCTGTCTTGCCTGTAGATACTGTATGTTTATTTGTGCTTGGATAAAGCTAACCACATGTTAGGGCCACTTTGAAACCAGAGTACCAGGCTGCCAGTCATGGATGGAGGCTAGCAACCTTGCTCAGAAGTCAGAACTGACCTGCACCCCACTCTGAGATCCCACAATAAAATCCCCAAAAGTGTATGAGCTGCATAGAATGCAGCCTGTCTCAGGTTACAGCTCATTCCCTGTACTTGGCTGAGAAATGTTAGCTGCATGATGGCTGTGACATTGCAACCAGAATATC